>NC_139623.1:72884961-72964961 GCF_964638095.1 Poromitra crassiceps | reverse complement strand
TTTGCAAAGCTGTCGTTCCGAGGGGTCAGGCGCGGACTGCATAATCGGGCACGTCGGGCAAATGCCCGGTGGCCTGGCCTGGCCTGGCCTGCAAAAAAAAAAAAAAAAGATTTGGTGCCCGCAGTCAGGCGAACAGCAGGCTAGGTGCCGCCTACTGGTTTACTAGTGGTTTTATTACTTTATTAGTTAGTCTGAACTGAAGTAATAATTACACTTCAGGGTTAAAGTGTGTGCATCTCATTGTAAAATTGGACTTGGCCCAAATTGGGCTTCAAACGGCCCAAATTGGGCTTCAAACGGCCCAAATCTGGCTTCAAACTGCCCAAATTGGGCTTCAAACGGCCCAAAATTTTCGCCGCCGACCTTAGGTTGCCGGCACGCGCACCGGCCCGTATCGGCCTGACCTGCTTGGTAGCTAATGCCCGGGCTGAATTATGATCCCAGTCCACCCCTGCGAGGGGTGGACGCTCCGTTGCGTTGTCTGAAAGCCACAGCCAAAGAGACAGACAACACAAGCCGAAAGGAGACACTCGAGGAGTGACTCCGGGATGCAGAGTAAACTTCCAGCAGTCAACACGAAGGCTAAATGGATTAGTGAGAAGTTGTCCGTGTATCTACTATTTCATATCTCCACGCCACGGGCATATTACGTTAGCCGAGTGACGAGTCGGCTCAGCTGAGCTCTGTGTACAGCCAGCCACAGTGGGTGCTGCGCCCGGCCTGGCTGCTACTAGCTACAGGCTAGCGATCTGCAAACTGTGGAATGGAATTTCTGGAGACTGGAACGGAGGCGTGTCTCATGTTACGCGGGCTCATTCAGCGCGAGCGCGAGCCATGTAAAAACTGGATCGGCAGCACATGGCACGCGGATCGGCAAAATCCGATCCATGAATTACGTCAGTATCGCCACCCGATACCGATATTGGATCGGATCGGCCCCATCCCTACTATTTACAAGTGTCACAGACAGGCCCGTAGCCAGACTTTGAGCAATACCGAGGTCATTTTACCGTGGTGTGGGGGGTCATGGGGGGGCTGTGCCCCCCCAGAAATTTTTTTGTCATTTTTAAAGCCAAATGCTTCAATCTGGTGCACTTTGACAGCAACATGTAGAGGCTAGATCTATAAAGAACTACACACATCATATTAGATTAATATCATCTTTACTGTGCTATTGCTTTACCATTATACATTATGGTGGTATGGTATATTTTTATATACCATTAAAAATAAATCTCTCCCCACATATATTCTGCATACAGGTCACATATGGTAGTTTGTAGAATACTGCTGGATTAAATACGATGGCACATCTACACCAACATCACTTACAGCTGGGGAGAACGCAAGTACAAAGTAACATTTGCTTTGTAGCATTGTAGGCATAAACAAAAGTAGGCGGCTATTTACTGTAGCTGCTGACAACTGGCGCTTGAGGAACCTCTGAGAGCAGTTGAGATCGAGATCATCTGAAGAGAGGGCAGTCCATGTTCATGTAGAATCACTGAAATTACATGAATTGGCCTAAATGAATGTTGATTGTTGAGAACACACCATCTATTACAAACATGAATGGCCTCAAATAAGTAATGTTTCAAAGATTCTCTAGCATAGATGCTACTTACCTTTTTATTGCAACTGGTGGTTGAGGAACCCCCTGAGAGCAGTGGAGATCATCTGAAGAGAGGGCAGTCCATGTTCATGTAGAATCACTGAAATTACATTACCGTAATTAGCCTACATGAATGTTGATTGTTAACACACCATCCATTATAAACACATGAATGGCCTTAATGTTTTAAAGATTATCCAGCATAGATGCAACCTGCCTTTTCATTGAACGCCAATGCTATTCTTCTGTGTCCAGAGGCATCCCAGCGCTTGAGAACTTTTTCAGGATCCAGAGCTCTTCTTCTATGCACATGTATCATTGCAAGTCCAGATAGCCTCTCATGTTTGATGGAATCTTTTCATGGTCTATCTGTGTTAGTGAAGAAAGCAAACACATCCACGGTCAATTGATATTCATGTGTGAATACCAGCCTCTGCTAGGATAATCTAGCAATGAAAAAAGAGGGGACCTCATTTCAAGATGAATTTCAACCATTTACACACACTGAATTGAAAGTAAAACATGTCATTGACGGTCTACTATTGAAATGAATGTTTGAATTAACTAGCGTTAGTTAGCAGTAGTAGCTGCCCTCCCGCCCACCGCACTGCTAGGCTTCATTCATTCATTTTAACGTTACTTTTATGCAAGCACAGGCTGTTACTTTCATGCAAGCACAGGCTGTTACTTTCATGCAAGCACAGGCTGTGCTTGCATGAAACTTGAAAGTAACGTTAAAATGAATGAACGGTCTACCATTGAAATGAATGTTTGAATTAACTAGCGTTAGCAGTAGGCCTAGTAGCCGCCCTCCCGCCCACCGCACACTGCTAGGCTTCATTCATTCATTTTAACGTTACTTTCATCATGCACAGGCAATGCCTATTACTAATTCTAAGACACAGTTACAAGAAGCAAGCAAGCAGCCCACACTATTATGTTACCTCAGGTCGCTGTATATTCCTTCCTCCTGACACACGCTGGCTGCACAGTCACTGCTGACAAAATACTGCCGAAGATCGTCTATGATGACTTGACCACTCACTCCATCACCCGAAGCAAGCATTAGTACTGGCCGTCCCACAAATTATGCACCGCGTCGACCAAAAGATCGTCTATTGAGAAGAGGAGTCACTCCATCGTAATTTTGGCGTTGTAATATCTTTGCCGCACGAATATCAAGTTATTTTTGGTCGGAAAGAATACCGAGGTCATGACCTCGGTATCCACAATGGTGGCTACGGGCCTGGTCACAGAAACATTTCAAAGCCACCTACTAGAGCAGAAGGCTTCATTGCTTCTCGACGAAGTGGTTTGAAAGTTTGATGCTGCTCCTAAATGCCTCTTTTGATCAGAATTCAGTGCTGGTGACATTCTTTTTTACCGAGCTTTCGGCCAGAGTGGCGCTGTTGAGCGCTGTGACGGCTGGGAGCTCTAACGTGGAAAAAATGCATTTAAGTGAATTAAGTCATTCTAAAACCCCCATGTGTGTGTCTCTCTGCAGAAGTATATTGACTCTGTGTGTGTGTGTGTGTGTGTGTGTGTGTGTGTCTCTCTGCAGAAGGAGTCGGTGGCCCTGGCTGTGCGTCTGATTGATGAGTCAGAGGTCCGAGGGTACCAGCTCCACGTGGAAGCGGCACGGTTTGAGCTGAAGGGCACGTACGACGCCAGCAAGAAGAAGAAGAAGAACAAGGAGTACAAGAAGAAGATGCAGCAGCAACAGAAGTATGGCCTACTTCCTGTTTAGTAACAATAGCATTCTTTCATTTTGCTCCCTGCTCAGTGCACCCTTGCTTGGATAGGCTCCAGCCCCACAAAACATTAAGGGCCCTATCTTCGCAAAGGTGGTAATTTTGCGTTAGGCCCGTTTTGCGCTGGAATAGCGCCGCGCAAAGCCCTAATTGTGGGCGTGTCGGCCCGCTGCGCTTCACATCATCTCGCCGCAAACGTCCATAGGCGTGTTTATGCCCATATAGGATTCACAAGGTGAGATCACTCCCCTTAAAAGCCACAGCGTCACCGCCATCACACACCAGCTTCTTTCTTGCTGAGAGCAAGCAGAGAAACAGAGAGAGAGAGAAAAGAGAAAGGGGGAGAGAGAGAGAGAGAGGGGGGAGAGAACGAGAGAGGGAAGAGAGAGAGGGCCGCCGCGCAATTACGCAGTGATGTCCCAAAGCGTGCGCTTACTGTAATTAGACGTTTTGTTCATATAGGCTATAACATAAGCCTACACATCTAAAAATATTTGTTTCTTTAATAGGGTAGATGTGTGAGATTTTAATTGTAGCCTATTTCAATAGCCTATACCAGAATTGTCCACTCGGGTTAAGCTATTGTTGCATGGTGCAATTTAATTGCAGGGAGAGAGGTTACTGTATACTATCAATGGTTACTGTATAGCCTACTGGCCAGTGTTGTGTCAGAAAGTGATTTGCTGCCAGAAATATCTGTGGGACCGCGCACAGCGCTGCCTCACTGTAAGGGGGGAATATGACCATAGTGTTGTCGATCACAGTTTTTACATAAAACACATGAAGTAGGCTACGACTCCAATAGCCTACTCGCCACGGGGAAACGGTCACGAAAGATGCCTCTACCCACCTTGTGCACCGACCTGCCTACCCGGCCCAGCTCACACCTTCTCCGGGGAGACCCCCCTCCAGGACACGGCACACTAGCCGAACACAAAGCACCCCTCCCCGCACTACACACAGACTGCCGCCCCGCCAGACCCTCGTTCCCCTGGTAATCCAATTCAAAACACACTTTTTCGCACAAAACCATGACAAACGAATTCTGAGTGTAGGTAGGAGGGAAGTGTGTCCGCGCGCGAGCCGTGCGTAATGGGCCTATCCAAGCGAGGATTTCCTGCACTGTGCCAGAGAATAGCTGTCTGCGCTCAGGCATACGCCTGGCGTAGAGGGTTTTTTGCGCTAAGACCAGCTATTTGGTCTTTAAAATTGAGAGCACCCAAGGCCTTTTTTTCCTCATTTCATTTTTTTTCATTTATTTAATGTGACTCATTGACCATGATCACATGGTATGGAGCACAAACAAAACATACAAAAACAATACACGGCATGGCTAGTGCATATGTCATTTGAACAGAGGCAGGACATTCTTCAAAAAAGCACCTACCGTAATTTACACATGACTTTTTGTCTGTCTGATTGTAGTAGTAAAATCAGTTTAAACATGGATGGACGAGTTACACATAACACATTGCGCTGGAACGCCTATTTTGGCACGGTCAACGGCCAAACCTCTCTTTGCGCTCGGAACAAACCGACTGTATCTTCGCCAGAGGGCTAAAGGACACTTGCGCGAGACACATAATACGCTAGAGGCTGACGGACACGCCTGGGCCACGCCTACACCTGTGTCATCCCAGCGCAAAACTGGACGGTGGAGGCAGACGATAGCTTAAGACGCTGGGAAGATAGCAATAAGAGGCGCGCAAACGCAGCACAAATGATAGCGCCATATGAAGATAGGGCCCTAAGCAGGTAGAGAAGATGAATGAACAAACGCCACAGTTCATGGGCTCAGACAGTAGCCTAGGTCAGCAGGTAGAGCTGCCGCCTGGGGATCAGAAGGTTCCGGGTTCGAGGCTCACTCTTCCCGGCACCGTTTTCGAAGTGTCCTGAGCGAGGCACTGAACCCCTAACAGCTCCTGATGAACTCTGTGTGTGTGTCTGTAGGCAGTTGGACTGGAGGCCAGAGAAGCAAGGAGATGCGAGGAAGAGACATGAAAAAGTTGTCATCATCCAGAACATGTTCCACCCCAGTGACTTTGAGGTCAGGAGACACAGAAAACACACATAAAATGTGCACACACACACACACATACACACACACACACACAAGCATGCACACACACACACACACACACACACTGTCCTTACGCTGCATTAATCCCTGTGTTGATCCCTCTAGGAAGACCCGCTGGAGCTGAACGAGTATCGTGACGATCTGCGGACAGAGTGTGAGAAGTTCGGGGGAGTCAAGAAGGTCATCATCTTTGATGTGAGTTCATCATCACAGTCCAGGGAGGAAAAGGAAGAGTTTTTCACCTCTTGACGTTTGATTTGATCTCTATATGTGTAAAGTTGCTTATATAGATACTGTACGTCATTCTTGTTGTTTGTGCTGCAGAGACACCCAGATGGCGTGGCCTCTGTAGCGTTTAAGGAGCCGGAGCACGCTGACGCCTGTGTCGAGGCATTGAACGGTCGCTGGTTTGCAGGCAAGAAACTCTCTGTTCAGCTCTGGGATGGAACGACAGACTACCAGGTGCGTGGCAAACATTTGAGGAGATTCATGATCAACTGGGGAAGTGCCGAAGAAGGCTGTGTTTGAGCTTAGACTTAGGCACTGGCATGTGAATACATGTGAAACTACGCAATATTTTGGAATACCATGGCATCAAAATAAATCTTGGATAACAACATTGTGTCGGAGGTGACACCTCCTTACAACTTTAGTAGCGTTAACACTGACGTTAGCGTTACCTTCGCTAGCGAGGTTAGCATGACAGTGGTGAGCTCAAACACTAGCTAACGCTAGTGTCAATGTTAGCGCTACTAAAGTTGTCCGAGGTGTCACCTCCGACACAATATTGTTATCCAAGATTTATTTTGATGCCATGGTATTTCCAAATATTGCGTAGTTTAACATGCCTAAGTTTAAGCTCAAACACAGCCTTCTTCGGCTGCGTCATTTCGGGTTCAACTGCTCCACAGCGCTGGATGTATCGGTTCGGTGCTCAGTGGTGCGAGAGTGTAAAGCAGTTTACAATTTAGACCATCGGCTGTGCTTCCTTGAATATCGTGGATATAAGACTCGATCCAGTTGCTGTAGCCCTTTTTTAAAATCCTGTACACATTCATCTGCCCATTTATCGATGTGATCAAACAAAATTGGTGTGGCAGAACAGCAGAACTCAAACTTTTGGTCTACTGCTCCCATGTTCAGACAGGGGTTTGGATGAGAGTCTCGTTGCGTTCCCAACCAGCGGGTGACGTCATCCCAAGATGGCCGCGCTGTGAATAAGGTCTATGGGCGGGACTGAGTGTTGAGGTCTCTCTCCTCTGAGAGAGCCTGGTGACGCGAGGTTAGGTTTTGACAGTAGGCTATGGTGACAGGAGTTTGTGTGTCAGTGTGTGCGCTGCTGTGCACTGTGTGCTTGTGTTTTACTAATCTAGTTTGAAAGAGCGAGTGGGCAATAGCTGTGTGACTGAACGGCGAGGCAGGCGAGGGAAAGAGAATTTCCGTGTTCGCCCTTTGGCGAGATGACGTATAATATCCCCGTCGACAGTGTAGTCTCATTAAGCCGTTTGCTAGCTAGCCGCCCTTTTAACGGCACGTAAAAGCTTCAAAACCCATAAAAGTGGTCCTCATGTGTGAAGATTATCCTGCTGAACACAGGTTCGCGTTTGAATAAGCTTGCATTCACCACAGACATTATTTTAACACGTTCACTGCCATTGGCGAGTTGACTCGTCAAAAAAAATCCAACGGTTGACTGCCATTGACGAGTCAAGTCGTCAAAAAAAAAAAAAATGTTTTTGACGGTGGGACGTGGATCAACGCCCCCCACGTCTCCTATAAAAATATGGGAGCCACCGAATGTGTACAACCCATTCCACCGACCCACTAAGTGGCGACAGTGCTCTCCAGACTAGAAAAAGCCGAGCCAAAACTGCAGGGGAACGCGCGAGGAAACCATTCTCATACTGTAAAATGGATTGGCGAAAACGCTTTCGCTTTCGCGCATTATCGCGCTGGGAGCTGGCGGTGGGGGATTGCAAATTTGCATAATAGATTATGCGTGCAACACACTTTGAAACACCGGCAGAAAGCCCACAATCGCACGCAGCTTCATTCCAGCTGAGCTCACAACCGAAACGACTCATGCAGACTCGCCCAAAGAGCAGCCGCCAGCAGCCAGGCAGCACAGACAGGCAGAGCCTCGCTTGTGACAAATGCTGCAAAGCCACCAGAGACACACCCACGGAGGGAGGAGTTTGAAGGAGAGGGGGGTTTCCTGCTGCTATGGAGGAAATTACTGTTCAAAACTATTGTTTAGATGTCTGACGTCTTACGCCAAAAATAAATGGTTAAAGTGACTGTTCTATCGAATTTCACAAAAAGCCATTTATCTCAGCATAAATTTTCAGACGCTGAAACCATGCTGTATTCTACTGCTAATGCCTACATAACTACTAACTCTACAAACTAACTCTTTTAGACAGAGAAAGCACACATTCTATTAGTTCTTTTGAGATAATTTGTGTTCACAAAATCTTAGCAGAAAAGAATCCTCGGCTCTTGAAAGATGAGCCAGAATCCTCAAAAAAAAACCTTGGCAGAACCTACCTACAGTATTGAAAAAACGGCTGGCAGTGAATGTGTTAAGCATCACGCCAAAAACCCATTCAAAAATCCCATAGGCAGAAACAGTGAAGAACCCAGAAGTGTTAGCATCCATGTTTTCCGGACTCCTTCCTGCGGTACTCTATTAGAGGCCATGCTTTATTTCAGTCCACAGTAGCCCGTATGCCTAAGAGCGAAATAATTTACCGATATTCTGTAATGTGCTGCTTCAACTTACACAATTTCCATTTTAGACCTATAGCCCAAAACTATTATTATGAGTACCCATTACTACCGCTGTTACTACTACTACTACTGCTGCTGCTACTCTGCTAGTGCTACTGCTAATAATAATGAAAAAATATCTGGCTGCAATAATCATGCAAACGGTGAACTACTTAATTACAAATGTGATTTATTATTGGCATACATACCAGAAACATACAAGTAGGCTACCGTACACCATAATGGTCCTCAGTCTTGCTAACCGCGTGTGTGCGCACTTGCAGGTGGAGGAGACGGCACGAGAGCGAGAGGAGCGGCTGAAGGGCTGGTCTAGTTTCCTGGAGGAAGGCAAGAAGGAGGGGCAGCAGGGCAGCGATGGCGCCAGGCCAGCAGAGGGCGCCGCCTCCGCAGAGGCAGCGCAGAACGCTGGCGGTACAGAGCCGAGCCCTGGCCCAGACACGACAGCCCGTATCGACACACCCAGCACACATGACCCACAGACACAACCACAGCCACCAGAGCAACAGACACAACCGCAGCCACCAGAGCAACAGGGACAGGAGGACCAGGACGTGGACTCCACAGACAGCAGCCTGGCGGGAAGTGATGACGAGGAGGCCTAGACTCATCCACCCACATACTGTATGTAGCCGCGCCATGGCAACTAACGAGGGCAGTCCCGCTTGAAAGTAAAGTGAATTGAACTGCTGCAAACCTCCTTGTTGAGCAGAAGAGGAGAAACAGTCTGGACAGTTTGAGGTGTTTTGTAATTGGTGTAATGTAGAGAAATAAAATCTGCTTTTCCCTATCCCTTTTCATCGTTTCCAGGTGTGGTTAAAGTCCCAGGAAACCAAAAATATGTGTTTTGAGTTTGTCACACCACAGAAAAATGTGTTATTAACCACCCAGCCAAATTTGAATGATAAAAAAGTATATCAAATTAGGTTTCATTATGATCTCTGCCCCCCCCCCCCCCCCCTCCCCCCTCCCCCCTCCAGTGCTGCGCAACTTGATGAACCCACATTCTGATTCTGATGCATTTTTTTAAATTCCAGGCTAGCGTTGCCTGGCAGTCACCATACAGAATCAGAATCACTTTTATTGCCACAGTATGCAAGTTACATAATGAGGAATTTGTCTTAGTGTCTATGCAGCGTAGCGATCAGGTCAATAGGCAGAGATAAGAAGTAGGAAAGCTAACTAAAGACAATCACAACATTGCAAGTGCAATCAAATGGAGTAAATATATACAATATGTACATATTGTACATATTGATAAATATTAATAAATATGAATTTACATGAGATTTACAGACTGAGTTAAATAGTAGGGATGGGGCCGATGTAATATCGGTATCGGGTGCCGATATTGGCACTAATTAAAAGATTTTTTGTTTGCAATTCCAGCGCTGGCCGTAATTTGCTAATTGTATAATAGTATCCTTCTTTGCCTTGTATATTTTCTTAATTTTGTCTGCTTTTTGCAAGGTATATTTAAAAAAAATCTTTAATTGGCCAAATCTTTGCCTATACTGTATATTCAAGAAAAATGTGAATTTACAGTCCCAGTTAAACAGGCATTAAATTAGATATGAGTTACCATTTTATGGGGGGGGGGGGGGGGGTTCAGCTGAGTTCAGGAGCAGGTTGTGGGGGAGCGGGGTGTTGTTGGTGAGGTCCTTGGTGGAAGTAACCTTACTTCACCAGCGTTACTGAGGCAGGAAGACAGAAGAAGACCCGCCCCCGTCTTCCGGTGGTCTGTGCTAAAGTGTTTTCGTTCCCCCACAGAAATGCAACATTAGGCAGTCGCTACGAGTTAGAGAAAAAAATAAGAAGCATGGACATACCAAACGAAGTGTTTGTTTTTAGCTAACGCTAGTTACTCGTGTCGCCCATGTTGTCTAAAAGGAACGCAAGAATTGAGCGGAATATTTTTCCTGGAGCACAGCACGGTCTTACGCCCATAACTCCAGGCTAGGTGGAAGGGCTTTCCTGGCCTTGTTGGTGAGGCTGATGGCGGTTGGGAAGAAGCTGGTCTTGTGGCGGGTGGGTCTGGCAGACCTCAGTCTCTTGCCATGGGGGAGTGTCTTAAAGAGTTTGTGGCCAGGGTGGGAGGGGTCGGCCATGATCTTGCGAGACCGCTTCAGTGTCCTGGCTGCATGCAGGTCCTGGAGGGATGGCAGGTTGCATCCGATTATCTTCTCAGCGCAGCGGATGATGCGCTGCAGTCTGTTGATGTCTTTGAGAGTGGCAGCAGCATACCAGACGGTGATGGAGGTGATACGGCTGTTCGCTCACCAAAACTATAAATGAGGTAACAAACATACCGATTGGTAAATGTTGTGCATTTTGTTGATAACATAACTGTATGGCCACTAACCAACTGCTTGTAACCGTTAACTGACATTTAAGTTAAGTTATCCTTTATTTATCCCCTTGGGGAAATTCATCCTCTGCATTTGACCCATCCTCTACTAGGAACCTTCCTAGACTTAGGAGCAGTGGGCAGCCACTGTGCAGCGCCCGGGGACCAACTCCAGTTCTTTTGCCAGTACCTTGGTCAGGGGCACTGACAGGAGTATTAACCCTAACATACATGTCTTTATTGATGGTGGGAGGAAACCGGAGCACCCGGAGAAAACCCACACGGACACGGGGAGAACATGCAAACTCCACACAGAAAGGACCTTGGACCTTCTTGCTGTGAGGCAACAGTGTTAACCACTGAGCCACCGTGCCGTCCATTTGTAGTTAACGCAAATTACAGTTAATAACAGTTAGTTCCGGGCCGAGCAATTTGATTGGACAAGAGGGAGCACTGGCGCTTCACTGTGCGTATATCACTCCGCTTCACAGCTGCTCTAAACCTTTGACTCTAAACCTTTGACATCCATGGTGTGAGCCTCCTCCAGCCAACACAAAGTAAAACCGTTTTCAAAATAATGCGTTTTTTTGATAAACTGACCTCACAACGGGGATCTATAACCTACAGTTACGTGTGTCTACTAACATTATTAAAACATCATGAAGATAACGCTGTTTCTGATAGTTTGCTAAAATACTACTTGCTAATCTGTTAGCGAGCTATCGGGCGAGCTGCTTCTTCTGCTCCTTTTAATTTTTTATTTATTTATTTAACCTTTATTTAACCAGGTAGGTCAATTGAGAACCAGTTCTCATTTACAATGACGACCTGGCCAAGAGGCAGCATAAAAGGCAAATAGAAAACAAATGGACATAAAGAAAAACATAGAAACAAATAATACAATTATACACGTCATACCAATCCTAAAAGAGTAATATTTACAATAATTACGGTGACATATTAAAAAGTAAATGGCCAAAAACAATAAGGACATACATGAAGAAGCAGATGGCTAAAAGCAAGTGCAATGATCTTGTACTATTGATTGTAGTGAGTCTTTGAAAGAGCAGAGCGGAATGAGTGAGTTCAGTTTTAAGGTCCGTCGCAGATGATTCCAGTCATCTGCAGCAGAAAACTGAAAAGAGGAACGACCAAAGGAGGTACGGGCTTTGGGTATGAGGAGATTGATGGAGCTACTGGAACTCAGGCTGCGATTTGTGTTGTCGATATTAAGAAGTGACTGTAGATATGACGGAGTTTTACCTATGAGACTTTTGTAAATTAATAAAAACCAGTGAGTAGCTTTGCGGCAGACTACTAGATGCATTGCGGCACATTGCTGCCTCTCACTGGTTGGAAATATTAATGTTTCTGCTTGTTTGGTAACACTAGTGCAATCCTGGGGGTTAGGGTTTTTGTTTTGGCGGAGGTGAATAACAGACAGAAATCAACTGTTGGCACAAATTACTTGACAGAAATGCTATTATTACTTGATGAATAGCTTTGTTTATGCTGTACAACTGTTGTATAAAAGCAAATAAGGAATATCACACTCGAGTGATACCCCCCCCCATATCTTCAGTGCCTACTGCCCAGGTGGGCTATCTCGTCGAAAGGGCCTTTCTGTGTGGAGTTTGCATGTTCTCCCCGTACCCCCCAGGGGGTTCCTCCGTACATAACTCCCCACTAAAAACATGCAGAAGATCGTCATCCGACCAGTGACAACAACATCTGAAGTTGGTCCAATGATGGTCCAGTGATGGTCCCCGGGCGCTGGAAAGAAATAGCGACCACTGCTCCTGGCCTGCCGTGCCCCCGGAGGAAAGGACAAGCCTGGATGGGTCAAATGCAAGGACATATTTCACCGGCCACCGTCAGCATGAGTGTGTGTTGTGGCCACATGCATGTGTTGTACTTGTAGTGTGTTCGTGTGACAATAAAGACGGGCTTCCATCTGAAATCGTGAGGTCGTGCTGTTGTCTAATATCGTCACGGCTTCGGCGGCCTCGTGCCTACGACCGAATCACAGCCGTGACGATATTAGCCAACAAAAGCACTCCCTCTCGTGTGATATTGCTTAAAGGAAACTTTTGGAAACTGAGTAGGCATCCTCTCAGCCCAGCTTTTACTAGTAACTAAGAGAAAAAGCCAGCACTCCAAATGTCCTTTCACAGGTTTTAATAGTTCCTCAAACTGGGCAGCAGCAACGAACGTTTCAGCAAAAGGCCTTCCTCAGCGTTGTGCTGTGTCAGGCAAAAAATACGGCTAAATACAATCATGCCGGAAGTACAATCAATTATTGAATAAAACATTTTACAACACAATAAGCCCCACCAATAGAAGCAAGGATGAAAAACAATTAGAACAACAATACATTTGCAATAATCACAAGTCATGACAAGTTACTTAAAATAATTGTATAAAAAGTTATATAATTGTAGCGTCCAAGACGGAAGCACTTCAAAATAAGGCTCTATATCAAGAACCTCAACATACCACAACTAAGAATAGGCTCTAGTGCCAACCAGGGCTGGAAGTTAAATTACTGTAAGATAGGTTGGTCAACCATACTTGTAGTAAAACAGATAAAGAAGGGTCATATTGTTCCCAGTACAAAGATAGGATCATAAATAGATACATTGGGAATATATAAATGGAAAGAGTAGAAAAATTATAGAATGGGTTTTAAAGAAAACAACTAAGTAATAGCTCCTTGTTGAGGCCTTTGGGGTGTTCTGTTTGGAGGATGTGAATCCAAAAGGCCTCTCTGTAATAAAGCTCTGTCTCTGTCGCCCCCCCCCCTTTAAGGGACCAACAGCTTCGATCCCCTGGAACCTGAGAGAACACACATCATGCCCAACTGAATTAAAGTGTCTGGCTACAGACGACTAGCCTGGGTAAACCCAGCCTCCACACGTGACCTCTATCTATGTGCTATCAGTCACAAGACCTCTTTGACTGGGAGAGACCACTAGCAGACCCTGGAAGGAAGTACAGTATGTGAACAGCACTGTATTGACCTTTAGTTTGACCTACATAGATAGACAGACAGAGATATCCACTAAGTGATATGACACTGTACTTGTATGTGTGTTTGTATAGATATAGAAATGCATAAACAGATTTAGTTGGTATTCTTAATGGTGCAATTTTTGGACTTTGGTTTGTTTATATTGCAAATCTTCTTGACAGAACAGAGTTACTGTTACAAATACACACATTTTTTTATACATGATCTGTTATTAAAAACACGACATGTCACTCTAAATGTCTGTTATTTAATTCCCTTTACAGTATTGTAATTTAGGCAGTTATTTTGTGGTTTTACACTCCACCCCAGCAAAGCTGTGTTGCTGCAGAATGCAAATAGGGTCGTTGAGATTGATATCCAGGAATGCTGGAGCACTACGAAGTCATTAGTTCAGCCACAAACCTGTTGTAATCACAACAGCGGGTGTGGCACCATGCACATTGGCTCGTAGTGAGACAATCTATATTAGCATCCAGCCAAAACACCTATTGAGATTTATATCCAAGAAGGCAGAGCACTTGAAAGTAATTCACTTCATGAATGCATGTGTGAATAGCCTGCAACTGTGAGGGAGGATTTGAAGAGATGAAATTTGCAATTATCACTGTGGGGGGGGGCAGAAGTACTTGTACTTCAAATGAATGTACTCCCCAGATTAACCTTCTGTTGTAGAAAATTAAAGTTCCATTGGCTCATTTCATAATAAATAAGCAATAATTGCATACAGTAGTTTCCATTAGATCAGTGGTTTTCAAACATTTTGTGCCTGAGGCACACACCAAAAGGCAAGACAAAATCTCAAGGCACAGTTATCTGTGCAAAACAGCTTATCTTATAGACACATCATCACTCTAAATGTTCTTTATTTACCAATGCCAAATAACATTTGACAAACAACTATTACCTTTGAAATATTTATGAGCAAAATAATTCAGGAATTAATTTGAAACTTTGGTCTGGCTCACTCTGAATGTAGTTAACACTTGCTTTGGAGAATTGTCTGATTGCTGACTGCACAGAACAAGTTATGAATGTATAACTTTAACTATACTTTTTTTGCTAAATAAACAAGCACAGGTCTAGCATCAAATTATTCAGTTTAAGGATCCTTATGTGGAAACAACTGTTTTGAAGTACTATTAATATAGCCGTTTTCATTCTCACATGACAATACAACAGAATAGAGTATCAAACAAAAACATCTTTATTCGGTTCCATTCAAAAAAGTACAATTTGAGTGTGTTTATGTTTATTTGCACATTAAAGGAAAACAGAAACAAAATAATTTTTTTTTACAACAATGGAGAAAAAAAACGTGCAGGTGAGATAGAAACCCACTACGGGTTTATATAAAGATCTCACCTCAAGAGAAAAACATTAATTTGAGTAAGTTTAGACTGATACTGCTGGCTGCCGGGGCTGGCCCGCTCAACAGAGTCAGGACTAAGTTTATTCACCAGCTATTAGATTTTCTATCTAAGCACAACCAAATGATATTAACTGGCTATTTAAAAAAGTCCTAAAAATAGTCCAAAAGTAATAAAAAAGACAAAAATAGTACCAAAAAAAATATCAGAAGCACTATTATAAAAAGGTAAAAAAATTAGATACTAAAGTAAGTCTGTAGTGCACTTTAACGCAGACGCCACTCTCTCTCTGACATTAACCTCACAAATCAATCATTTGGACTGGTCATTTGGTTCAGCATCAAAATGGTCAAGGTAATACATGTCTGGCTCTTTGAAGGTCTCCTCTGGAAAGGTAACAGATGGCATTTCAAAATCCCCAAACATATCATAGATTATCTGTAGGACCTCTAATGCTTGTCTGCGGCTGAACACTGGAAGGTGCTTGCGAATGTAGTCCATGTCAAAAATGGCATGTGAGTGTTTCAAAATGGCATCAATGAGTTGAAAGTCAAATCCAGTAATGACATCGTGTCTTATGCTAAGGCGTGGCCTCTTTATAAGATCAACTCTCATGTGCTCCAACAACATGTCGGTGAGCAAGCCAGCATCACCATCCCCTAGCTCTCTTGTTCGCAGAGGTGCACAGACATCTTTCTGCATATTTTCATACCTGGGCACTGGCTCTACACAGGCACCTGATACATCACATGTGCATGATTTATGGCAAGCAGTACAACAGAGATGGCCTGGCTCAAGACTTTTTACATCGGCTTCATATTTACCATACAGGGCTATTCTGAAGCAGCTAGTTAGGCCTGCCCGAAGCACTGTCTTGACTTGATCCACTTGCTTTGACTGCCTTATGTTGTACAGAATCGCGTGTGATTGTGTTCCATTTCTGCCAGCTCTGCCAACCTGCTGGACTATAGCTTCAGTGTCCTTTGGTGCCCCATACATCACCACATGTGATACATTTGGGAAGTTCAGTCCCTTCCCGAGTGCAGGTGTGGCAACCACTACTCTGCAGCTGCCCTGTCCGTTCAGTGAAGAAATCACTCTCTGCTTTTCATGTTCGGGTGCCCATGAGTGGAAAATTGTGATGAGCTGATTTTCCAACTTGTGATCTGGGTCCCTCTTTACCCAGGCATCTGGACCCAGCTTACGTTTCAGGTAGCAGAACACTGCTCCTGTTGCATAAATGGCGCGCACGTAGAT
Organism: Poromitra crassiceps; assembly: GCF_964638095.1. Taxonomy (NCBI): domain Eukaryota; kingdom Metazoa; phylum Chordata; class Actinopteri; order Beryciformes; family Melamphaidae; genus Poromitra; species Poromitra crassiceps. Next base: position 72,948,729 of record NC_139623.1, on the reverse strand, counting down.
GATAATCGGCATCATTGATGTAGCCTTCTCTCTTACTTCGTCCACAATCCAGTCCAGGCATTCAAATTTTTTATGTTGTTTTGTCGGCGTGGCCAGTCCTAGTCTGATGTCGTGTCTGTTTGGGCTCACAATCATCCGTTCTCTGGTTTCCATGTCTGCAGCCGCTGTCAGAGCCATCACTGGTGTACCTGGGCAACACAAAAACAATTAGTTACTCAAACAAATATTGTTAAACACATTGAAAGTGAGCATAAGTAATAATAATAATGCATCAACAGCACTAGATCTATTGTAGAATAGGGCAATGGCCCTGAATTAGATAAGCCAATGACATAAACAAAACTACACCAGATTAATGAATTCATTCATTAATCCATAAAAAAAAAATCAAAAAAAAACAAGCCCACATATGTTGTTGCCCAGAGAGTCCGTTCTAGACTGGTAGAAGCGCTTCAACGCCACCTCAGTTGCTTTACTGATCCTTCTCCTCTTACTCCAGTAACTATTCCCACTAGCACTACAGCGTGTTGAAGGAAATACAATAAAATAAATATGCTATATTGCTGTAATTTAATCCTGCCTGGGCAAAAAGAACATTTCAGATATCCCCTATAATGGACAACAGAGCTTAACAGTCACGTGACTTTTCGTGACGTTTCCTGAAAATAGTAGAATAAATAAAATTCAAGTCACTTTCAGGAGGAATACCAAAAACCTTGTGCAATGTCAACTGAGTTTAGCAGCAGTCCAACATCATCATCATCTTACAGTACAATAGTGTGCAAAATTGATCATCATGGTTCATCACTGTATGTATGTCTGAACCCTTTCCCTAAACTGAGGAGGATCAGTATTTTTACAGGACATGGATTTATTTAATCACTGGAGTAATGTGCAGCTAACTCAGCCAAATGTATGTTTGCATCAGTGCGGCGGTAAGGAAATAAATAATACAAACGATTTACAGACTAACAGTCACAGACCGTAACAATGGTCTGTAACGTTAGTTTTGATCTCATCTTACATGGCCGTGAACGCAAACAGAAGAATGTAAACAGCCGAATAGCACTGTTAAATGATGCACGCAGTAAATTAACGTGAGCAGCAACACACTAACAATGGTCTGTACTCTGTAACGTTAGTTACTAACCCGTTAGTTACTAATCCTATCAATTGTCTGTTAGCCGTGAAAGCAAACGGAAATATGTACGTTAACGTTAAACGGCCGAAAAATACCGTTAAATGGTGCGGTGCAGAAATTACATATATATATATATATATATATATATATATATATATATATATATATATATTGTAGCGTATCGCTAATACGCCAAGGAACCGGAGACTTGCAGTTGGTACAGGTTCTTTATTTACAGGCTCATTCAGCTCCTAGCAGCTAGCTAACACAACAACCCGGGTATTGGAACGGGGCCGAGACACGCTCACTCGCATAGCTTGACTGACATCCGGCCCGCGGCCGCTGGTCCTATATACCCCCTTCCCCCTAGGAACACACCCACACACATTAGTTCCTAGCTGCAATCTAGACACTTCTATTGCACATCACATTACAGGTAATACCTGGATTACCTGGAACGCTACAATATATATGTATATATATATATATATAAACGGCCATATGTGCATTAACCAACGGGCTTGTCTGACTGCCTAACAGCTACGTTAGGCTAGCTTCTATAGTAGAAACGAACACGTTTATATCTTATTAAAGCTCATCAGTTAATCAACGACAGCTGAATAGGCAGATAGCTAGCTAGATAAGTGAAATAACCCATAGGTTAGAGACAGCTGTGTTTGGTAATCAATAGTTAATGTTACGATGGCGTTACCTTTAAAGCTAAGGAAGCAGTGTGTGCTTTGTTCCATAGTTTTGAAGCTAACGCCACCATAGCGTTAGCTACGGTGCCCATCCAGTCTAGCAGCTTACCTTTGTTTATCAAGCAGAATGTCCTACGGACACCAGTGAAGCTCGTTAACCCGTGGCTGGGATGTGCTCACAGGGCTTCTGCAGGCTGGTGTTTGTAGGCAGTTCAGTGTCCAAGCAGTCTGTGCTCTGGTGCCGTCTTTGTCCAGAGAGTGGAAGAGATTAGATACCTTCCAGAAGCGATACAACGGGTTTTTATCATGTATTTTTCTCTGGGATTCAAAGTCCCGCCTGGGTTTTTCCATCGCCACCCTATTGGTTGGTTCGCTGTTGTACGTCATCACCAATACTCCGCCTACTTCCTGCTTCAGCACTGAACCAGATAGTCTGGGCACCTTCCACCCCGCTTTTTGTCATGGGGGCGTAAACCCCGGACCCAGAATTAACACCGGATGGCAATGCGCCTAACAACGTCTTTGTTGCCGTTAGCTTGACGCGGTGATGTTACCTAAACTAGAGTCTGATCAAAACAAAGCTAGCGTTACATAAAACAAAACGTTTATGCAATATGGCATCTCCGCCACCACCGCCTGACACACCGGTCAAAACGGTGAAAGAGGATTCTGATACTTGGGTCAAATTGTCAAGTTAACGTGAAAGTTGACGAGCTAGAAACGCTGCCATCCGGTCTAGGGCGGGCTCTAGGCGGGAACCAGTAGGGTGACAAAATCAATTGTGGGCGGGAGCCAGGCTCTTTCTCGCCGAGAAGAGCCTGGTGACGCGAGGTAGTACCAGAGCTTTACCAGAGAAAATATTTTTGCCAGAATAATTCATTTATATAAAACAAAAATTATATCATGTTTCTATCTTCTATAAACATTCAAAATTTGACATTTTCAACTAGAAATGGTGATACAATGTGTTGGTGTCACGAAGTTAAAATTAGACCGAAAATTAAGAGTAGTTTTGCAGTGGAAATTTTAACAAATGTAATCTGTTCAAACAACAATGTCTTTGTTCCCACGCCTGACAGATAACACTTGCTATACGAAAGATGCACGTTAATTATCGGACCGATACATTATATTTTTTGCGTTATTATTTATTATTCCGATAATGGCCTTTTTCCGATAAATAATCCGATAATAATCATGTTTTATTTTTTGCGTCGGAAGCTGAGCTTTTGTTGTCGCACACGTGACATCACAGCTGCGACGCAAACATGGCTGCTCCCAGTGTGTTGCTGTTTTCCAACTTTCAGAATGATCCATGTCCCACACAGGTTCAGAGGAGGGGAAACCTCTAAGCTGGCATTACGTTAAACCAAAGCTGGCGATGATGTACCCAGTGTGTTGCTGTTTTTCAGTTCACAAAGCTGTGCCCTGTACTACGAATGTTGGATAAGAAGATCCAGGATCTGTCCCTTGATCTGGTTTGTCTAAACCAGATCAGCTCGATTGTAGTTAACTTGTACTACGAACCTCGTTTGCCAGTCGTTAACTCGAACCAGGTTTTTCTAATCAAGTTGACTGCGCGTGCACATGAAAATGCCCGTGCACACGAGCTCGTGCCCGCAAAAGAGGCGTGGTTTTTAACAACTAGCCAATCACAATGCAATATGGACCGCTCAGCTCAGAACCGTAGCTTTTACAGCGCCAGACACGCCTATTTCCTCATTCATCAAAGCCATCGACTACTATGTCAGAATCAAAATCCGCATTGGATATTTTTAGTCTGTTCCCGAATGACTGTCTAAAGTTACCACTTTTATTCACATCAGTCATTTATTTGAAGAGCGGTTTCTGCCTCCACGTATCCTACAGCAGCTGAATTCACCCTCTCAATAAACTGCGAGTGGAAGCAATGTGTAGCCTAATGTCTCAGTCCAAAATCCGTAGACCATTTAGGCTCAACGAATAATAATGATGTCATGTTTAGTCGCACTGATTGAATAATTCCTATAGGCTATCAATAAAAAAAAGAATGATAATAAAATTAAAAGAGGCTTCTGAACGACACGGTATGTGCGGGCATAGATTTCATTTATAAAAAATAGCCTATTTTGTGGTCACATATTGTCAGCAGAGTCGCATATCTCCATATTTCATATAATGATGCTGGAAATATGAAGTTCAATCACATCATACAGGCCAAAAGCAACACTTGCAGCTGCAAAATGCAGGAGTAGGCTAGATATGAATCATCTTAATATGGGATCGCCTGTGTGCAGGTGATCCCATATTAAATTGCTTAGATGTAGTAGGCCAGCATGTAAGCTATGACTATTTCAATTCCAACCCAACGTCAGTCTCAGCTCCATTGCGCACACGGCACCGTGCGCTTTGGAGACGTTTATGAAACCTTTTTATGCCGGTTTAGTGATATTTCTCCACTCACTATTCAGCTGCAATCGATCAGCGGGATCAAACAACGTATCTAGGCTACTTGAGAGCACAAAAATGAATATATAAAAACATATTCCAAAGTGGTATAGGGCTTAATTAAAATAGCCAACAAGTGCAAGGCTTTAGTCCTTGATTAACATTAACATTGATTACCATTACTCATTCAACATTACAATTCGTGCTCCTTCGGGAAACTCATCCAGAAAGGGGTTGGCCATTTTTCCAAACTGCTGATTCGATTGGTTCGTGGGCGGTGGATTTAAGGTCTAATCTTATCCTTGCAACTTAACCTGCTACGGACCAGGTTAAGTGTGAAGCATAAGTTGCTATGGAAATATATGTCGGTAAGAAGTTAACTTGCTTTGTAGTACGGCCAAACCAGGTTTAAACCTGAAGTTACCTCGCTAAACCACTAAACTGGCTTTGTAGTACAGGCCTCTGGTGATGCAGCGGATATGTTTGTTGTTTGCGTTAGCTCGGAGCGCGGCCTACTGTAGGCTCGTCCGCTTGGCAGACAAAACTGTGGCTTGTGATCAAACAGCCCCCCAAAAGCACTTAATACACAGAGGTAAACTTATAGAAACGAATGGAAACCCCTTTACCCGAAATAAAACATTCAGGGAGTGTCTATTTACCGTAACTCCAAAAAACCACTCGCTAACTTTAAGCTAACCGCGCTAGTTAGCATACTGCTCGACAGAGCCAATAATGAGAACAAAGGCGCAGGCGCGCACATTACGCTACATAAAAAGCATCAGTCAATCACAAGAGGCCAAATGCTAATGGTTAGTAGTGCTGCAGCCGCCGCAGCTGTTACACGTCATTAGTCTGGGCACCTTTCACCCCGCTTTTTGTCATGGGGCGTAAACCACTTCAAAAACTTCGTTCGGTACGTCCATCTTTTGTAAATAAAGAACATTTAGAGTGATGATGTGTCTATAACAGAAGCTATTTTGCACAGATAACTGTGCCTTGAGATTTTGTCTTGCCCTTTGGTGCGTGCCTCAGGCACAAAATGTTTGAAAACCACTGATCTAATGGAAACTACGTATGCAATTATTGCTTATTTATTATGAAATGAGCCAATGGAACTTTAATTTTCTACAACAGAAGGTTAATCTGGGGAGTACATTCATTTGAAGTACAAGTACTTCTGCCCCCCCACCCCCCCACAGTGATAATTGCAAATTTCATCTCTTCAAATCCTCCCTCACAGTTGCAGGCTATTCACACATGCATTCATGAAGTGAATTACTTTCAAGTGCTCTGCCTTCTTGGATATAAATCTCAATAGGTGTTTTGGCTGGATGCTAATATAGATTGTCTCACTACGAGCCAATGTGCATGGTGCCACACCCGCTGTTGTGATTACAACAGGTTTGTGGCTGAACTAATGACTTCGTAGTGCTCCAGCATTCCTGGATATCAATCTCAACGACCCTATTTGCATTCTGCAGCAACACAGCTTTGCTGGGGTGGAGTGTAAAACCACAAAATAACTGCCTAAATTACAATACTGTAAAGGGAATTAAATAACAGACATTTAGAGTGACATGTCGTGTTTTTAATAACAGATCATGTATAAAAAAATGTGTGTATTTGTAACAGTAACTCTGTTCTGTCAAGAAGATTTGCAATATAAACAAACCAAAGTCCAAAAATTGCACCATTAAGAATACCAACTAAATCTGTTTATGCATTTCTATATCTCTACAAACACACATACAAGTACAGTGTCATATCACTTAGTGGATATCTCTGTCTGTCTATCTATGTAGGTCAAACTAAAGGTCAATACAGTGCTGTTCACATACTGTACTTCCTTCCAGGGTCTGCTAGTGGTCTCTCCCAGTCAAAGAGGTCTTGTGACTGATAGCACATAGATAGAGGTCACGTGTGGAGGCTGGGTTTACCCAGGCTAGTCGTCTGTAGCCAGACACTTTAATTCAGTTGGGCATGATGTGTGTTCTCTCAGGTTGCAGGGGATCGAAGCTGTTGGTCCCTTAAAGGGCGGGGGGCGACAGAGACAGAGCTTTATTACAGAGAGGCCTTTTGGATTCACATCCTCCAAACAGAACACGCCAAAGGCCTCAACGAGGAGCTATTACTTAGTTGTTTTCTTACAAGTATGGTTGACCAACCTCTCTTACAGTAATTTACCTTCCAGCCCTGGTTGGCACTAGAGCCTATTCTTAGTTGTGGTATGTTGAGGTTCTTGATATAGAGCCTTATTTTGAAGTACTTCCGTCTTGGACGCTACAATTATATAACTTTTTATACAATTATTTTATGTAACTTGTCATGACTTGTGATTATTGCAAATGTATTGTTGTTCTAATTGTTTTTCATCCTTGGTGGGGCTTATTGTGTTGTTGTAAAATGTTTTATTCAATAATTGATTGTACTTCCGGCATGATTGTATTTAGCCGTCTTTTTTGCCTGACAGCACAATGCTGAGGAAGGCCTTTTGCTGAAACGTTCTTTGCTGCTGCCCAGTTTGAGGAACTATTAAAACCTGTGAAAGGACATTTGGAGTGCTGGCTTTTTTTTTTTTTTTTTTTTACAATTTTCAGAACAAAAACAGGCTCAGACAAAACAGAACAAAACAAGACGAAAACAAAAAATATATATATCTCAACATTTCATTGTTACAGCGTTGTGCCATCAGCCACATCAAGTGCTTATTGTGCTTCCTCGTCTAAGTAGGCCAGAAATGGGTCCAAAATAGCCGAGAATTTCACAAGAGAATTGGTCCTCAGGAACCGGAGTCTCTCCATACGTATAACCGAAACCATGTCTGTCAGCAACAGCTTAAAAGAAGGTGGAGTGAGGAAGACTTCCACTCCTTCAGAATGAGTCTCTTGGCGACAGTCATCCCCTGTGTCAGAGACGGCTGTTATTTTATAGGCCTTAGAGTACCAATCAAATATTTTGGCCCAAAATCCAGACAGTGAAGGGCAAAACCAAAAAGCATGAGATAGTGTACCCTCTGACACCTGACTGGCTTTTCTCTCTTTAATGAACTCTTTGCTTGCCCTGCACCCAATGAGTTCTTAATCCATTTTTGAGTGTGCTCGCGGGCTTGCCTGCCCTGCAGCTCGGCCGCCATGCGGCCCTGCCTGCAGCTCGCCTGCTGCATGGCCTTGTCTCCCTCTCTCCCTCCCTCAGTCTCTCTTGTGAGCCTCAGACTGATGTCATCAGTGTGTGTCTGTCTCTTGTGTGTGCATGTGTGTGCCTGTCTGTCTCATGTCTGTGTGCGCACACACGTGTGTATCACTGATGAGGTCACAATGCCTCCAACATCACTGATGATGTAACAATTTATGACATCACTGATGACATCATCACTGGGACTTTGTGTGTGTGTGTGTGTGTGTGAGAGAGTGAATTTATGACATCACTGATGTCATCATTGGGACAGACAGAGAAACAGACAGAGCCCCAGCTCCCTATACTATTATACTGTAGATAGATTATTCAACAAATGAATCCAGATTCCAGAGAGAAGGGCATCCGTCATTTCTTAGGGTAATTGACTGACAGACATGGGACCAAGTCACTTTGGTCCAAGTCTCAAGTAAGTCCCAAGTCATTTTGTTTCGGGCAAGTCAAGTCAAGTCACAGGTTTTGTCAAGTCAAGTTGAGCCCTTAGTTAAGGCAAGTCAAGTTCCAAGTCAAGTCACTCCCCCCCGCATTATCCAGCGGAATTTGTCCATTTTCGGTCTTTAACACATTGACTGCCAGCCGTTTTTTTTTTTCTGTAGGTAGCTTCTGCCAGGCCGTTTTTTGAGGATTCTGGCTCATTTTAAAAGAGCCGAGGATTCTTTTCTGCTTGGAGTTTGTGAACACAAAGTTCAGAAAAGTACTAATAGAATGTGTGCTTTCTCTGTCTAAAAGAGTTAGTTTGTAGAGTTAGTAGTTATGTAGATATTAGCCGTTGAGTACAGCATGGTTTCAGCTGTCTGAGAGTGAAAGCTGAGATAATCGCAGTTTTGTGAAATTCAATCAAACAGGCAGAACAGTCACTTTAACCATTTATTTTTGGCATCAGTGAGAGATCAGACATCCAAACAATATAGTTCCGAACGCCCTCTCCTTCAACTCCTCCCTCCGTGGGCGTGTCTAGTGGCTTTCAGCCTGCGTTTGTCACAAGCGAGTGGTCTGCTGCTGCTGCTGCTGCAGCGAGTTCGAGCAGCCTCCCTCCCTGGCAGCGAGTTTGAGCAGCCTCCCTCCCTGGCAGCGAGTGTGGATAGGTCTCACTCGTCTCTTGGGTTTGAGAGCCCCGATGAAGCCCCGTGCGACTCTAGGCTTATGCAAATTTGCAATCCCCCGTGTGCTGCTGCTGGCGCGGCCCGAGAGCGGCGAGTCTGGTGACTGATGACTGTAAAATCGGCAAGCCATTTCCTTGAGAATGGAGGAAGCAGCCGCGGGAGGCGGCTGCTTTTGGTTGACTTTCTCTCTGTCGGGAGGGCACCGTCGCCACCTAGCTGGTCGGTAAAATAGATTATACACATTCAATACTTCCAATATCTCCATAGGAGACGCGGGGGGCATTGATCCACGTAGCACCGTCAAAAAAAAAAAATCTACGTATTAATACGTCAATGGCAGTGAACCGCTGGATTTTTTTTGACGTATATATACGTCAGTGGCAGTCAACGTGTTAATAGAACTTTTGTAGGAACCAGAGAACAGTCTCTGGTAGGAACCAGGGGGGGGTTGAATTGCTTTTGCACACCACTAGAGGGCACTGTGGCTAAGATGACTCTCATTCAAACATGCAAATACCAGTGTGTTTATTTTCTATAGGGGGGGGGGTCAGACACATTTAATTTGATCTGCTGTTCTCCGACATGTAAGCATCTCTGGTGGCTTTGCAATCTGCATTTTCTAATATCTGACATGGCAGTGATGCAACAGAGTGATACAGGCTGCCCAATGAGCAATTGTTGGCAGCATTGACACCCATTAAGTTATGATGAGTGGATTTTGTTTATGTTTAAATTGAATGCCTAAAATACCTCTTTGCAGAATCTAACACATTCATAATAACAACTGGATGGGGTACGGTGGTGCAGTGGTAAGCGCTGTCGCCTCACAGCTCGAAGGTCCTGGGTTCGATTCTCACCTGGGACGCTGTGGGCGCTGGAGTGTGACCCCCCCATATCTTCAGTGCCTACTGCCCAGGTGGGCTATCTCGTCGAAAGGGCCTTTCTGTGTGGAGTTTGCATGTTCTCTCCGTACCCCCCAGGGGGTTCCTCCGTACATAACCCCCCACTAAAAACATGCAGAAGATTGTCATCCGACCAGTGATGACAACATCTGAAGTTGGTCCAATGATGGTCCAATGAAGGTCCCCGGGCGCTGGAAAGAAATAGCGACCACTGCTCCTGGCCTGCCCCCTGGAGGAAAGGACAAGCCTAGATGGGTCAAATGCAGAGGACATATTTCACCGGCCACCATCAGCATGAGTGTGTGTAGTGGCCACATGCATGTGTTGTAGTGTTCGTGTGACAATAAAGACGGGCTGCCGTCTGAAATCATGTTTTTATGGCCGGTATAGAAAGTGTAAGAAAGTGACATTTTGGCTCTTTGTATTTACAGTATATTCAAAAATATCCAACTATTAAAAAGCCTCATCCATATGGAACGAACATGAAATTCTTTAATGGTCAACACCAAAATAATTTATTACGAAAATAAACATACTTCTTCAAAAATATACAGTCATATTATGCTCTATGAACATTTACTTCACTCTCAGCAAGTGATTGATTTGTCCAAATCACATTCACATTTGTGGCGAATCGATACAAATGACAGACGTAATATTGAAATACGTACCTTCAGGTACAAGTTGGTAAGAGAAAAAAACAGCAACATCAAAATGCAACATTATGCTGTTGGTCCATTATGGAGGAAAGCAGGGAAAGTGTGAAGCCAGGAACTTTTCTGAGCCGTTGTGATTCTCACACAAAGTCTCTCCCCCCTTACCCAGACACAGAGGTATTACGAACGAGAACTGTGGTCAATGAAAAACACGTGGAACACTTCAAACCTTCCTTGTGAGGTGTATTTAGAGCTGAACTGTAAGTTGGTGTTTAAGGGGTGTGTGTGTGTGTGTGTGTGTAAGTTGGTTTTTAAGGTGCATCGTGGAGCGACAAACTCTGGACGGCGTCCAAACCAGCTGCTGCCTCTTCCTCTTCCTCTTAGCTGGGCTGTGAAGCTTCTGTTGCTTTCACACTCTGGAAAGAGGAAGAACACAATGCCAATGTCCTTCATGCTGATTGATCATTGATTACTACTAGGATTATGATGAAAACACAGAGATTGATTTTGCATTAAATATCACAGCTGCAATTTGCAATTGTCAAGTTGCGCCACCCTTTCACCGACTTTGGTTTGATGACATTTTCTCACTCTCAAACTGATTGACTGAGCTTTTGATTCCAATAAATCACAGTTATGCGACGGGCAAACTGTAAAACGTATTGTGCTATCAAAGTCTTCACTGGTAAATTGATGTAAATTCCCTGCACATTAATGCCTATTTAACTTAGCCTGTAAATTTCATGTACATTCAATGTAAACTCTTATCTAACTCTGACTGTAAATTCATGTAAATCCACTGCCTATTTAACGTATATTTAACTCAGTCTGTAAATCTCATGTAAATCCAACGTAAATTCATATTTATCATCCACCGAACACTTCACCACTCATGTACATATTGGATATATTGACTCGATTTGATTGCACTTGCAACCTTGCGATTGCCGTTAGTTATCTTCCTACTTCTTATCCCTGTATATTGATGTAACCGCTACGCTGCATACAGACACTAAGACAAATTCCTTGTATGTAACTTGCATACTGTGGCAATAAAAGTGATTCTGATTCTGCCGTGTGATTGGAGACAACTGAATGATTTGATTTGAATGTCAGCAAATATATTTACAGTCCTGTCATGTTAAAACCTGGCAGCCAATTGGAACTGATGTTTTTATCTTTTTCGTTTCTTTTGATTCATGCAGCTTGGATGAGCCACAAGGTGGCGACAGGTTTTCCATACTTTGAACGATAAACAGTCAAATCAGGCAGGAAGTCTCCGCTGTGGGTCATGACAATTGGGATTTTTTTTATGTGTGCATTCAAATCAATCACTATGAATCTGTTAAAAAATACCTAGAATTTAGACTTGGAGTGTCTTTGAGTGAATATACAAAGTTTGAGCATTCTTCACACCCTTGTTAGTTTTCTTGTTAACCTCACACACCCTGTTGCAGAGATCAGTGTGTCGTCTCACCTGCGAGTAGTTGAACAGAGACACGATGGGCTCTGGCCGGGTGTAGTCTGGAGGGTTGGCCCGCGGGTCGTAGCCCAACCGGGCCAACATGGGCGCGATCTCAGCCATGTCGTTCAGCACGTCGGGCGGAATGTGCCCCACCCACTTGTGAAGGGCTTCGGTGTTCACCGGCTTCATCACCTGGTCTGTCGAGCGCTCCACCCTGCGCAGGAAATCAACATGTAGCAAGTTAGCGAATAGCAAGTAGCAATATAAAAGAGGCAAACTTTCAAAACATACTGTATATGAAATTCTTTCTTCAAGTTTGTTTGATTTAAAACTGATCGACCTGTCAACTCCTCACAAATAAGTACAAATTATTAGTAGAGTGTGTGTGTGTTAGGCATGTACTGTAACGATATACCGTTTTAAGGTGTACTGCAATATCAAGCAACCACGGTTATCATACCGTAAGCTTTCCTTGTAATACAATGCCCATGATACTTGCGCAATATGCACAGCACCGCATGCCACTACAAATAAGTTCATAACGGAGGACCCTTGCGTAAAACTTCTCATATTGGTTTCAGTTTCAGTTCAATAAAGATTTTTTTTTCTTAAAAGCAAAAATACGTTAGTTTTTTCGATGGGCCATAGTATGTTTAATTACCGTGAAATACCATGATATTTTGGTAGATACCATATCAGTGTAGGAAATGAGTGCAAGGGCAAAAATGCCCAAGAAATGTCAGAATGCCCCTAAAAACTGTGATCGAGGGGCAAAAATTGCCCCCAAGATTCTGATATTATTTTCATTATTTCCATTTCCATCTCTAACACACTCAGCACCTGCAATATGGCGGCCATCTTGCACGCCATCTTTGCTACAGCATTTCACATGGTAGTTATGGACAAAATAACATTTATAATAAAGAAATGTGAGACCCATAAAACATTTTATGTTACCAAACATAGGTTACATGCTCATTTAGTACAACACGTGGAAGCCATCTTGGATTTTTGAGTCTTTTTCAAAAGAGTGGACCTCGAAGAGTATCTGTGCCAAATGTCATGCTGGCATCACAAAGTGAACGATCCTTCTGAAATATGCAATCATCTGCTGCACTACAAGCTGGTTGCCAGAAGACGATGAAGAACACACTAACACAAACAGTGTTGTTGTTCACACACTATACTTCAGCAACTTAAAATCACTTTTTCTAAGTGCCCCCCAAATTTGGTAAATGTTCCTATTTTCTTAGATGTTGCACCCAAAATATTTTTTACATTTCCTACACTGTACCATATAGTACTGTACTGTGAAATTCCATTTGTGTGTGTGTGGTGGTCTACATACTGTATACACACAGTAGGCTACACCTCACACCGAAGCAGAAATCACACATATGGTGTTCATTTAAATGTTCTGGAGGGATTAAAAAGCATTTGTGTGTGACTCCAGATGACGCCAACCATTGCGTAAGTGCAAGTTTGGCTTTGGCAGTATGTGGCGGCCAGATTCCCACCAAATCCCGAGCGTCTGCCCTACAAAGCAATGCTCCTTTTGAATCGCAACATAACGAAGAGAATTGGAGCAACGCAAATAAAAAAAATCCAGTGACAGAAGCCTGTGTCTGACTGCTAAGCTTGACTTTACTCGACCTTGAAAAGCTTGACTGCCTTGGATAAGAACTAGCTGAACTCAGGCTTCCTGGTGGCTCAGTGGGAGAAGGCAGAAGACGCGGAACGTTTATTATGATTTTATTATGATTTTGATATGAATCAAATACACATATAGACATTATATTCATTTTCTGACACGGGGGGGGGGGGGGCTGGATCAGAGCGTGTGTGACCACGGTTAAGAGGACGAAGGCTGCTTTCCGCACCACGCCTCCAATGCGCCCCACATGCGTCATAACGCCTCCAATGTGCCCCGCGTGCGTCATAACACATCATACACCACGCCTCCAATGCGCCCCGCGTGCGTCATAACACATCATACACTACGCCTCCAATGCGCCCCGCGTGCGTCATAACACATCATACACTACGCCTCCAATGCGCCCCGCGTGCGTCATAACACATCATACACCACGCCTCCAATGCGCCCCGCGTGCGTCATAACACATCATACACCACGCCTCCAATGCGCCCCGCGTGCATCATAACACATCATACACTACGCCTCCAATGCGCCCCGCGTGCGTCATAACACATCATACACCACGCCTCCAATGCGCCCCACGTGCGTCATAACACATCATACACCACGCCTCCAATGCGCCCCACGTGCGTCATAACACATCATACACCACGCCTCCAATGCGCCCCACGTGCGTCATAACACATCATACACCACGCCTCCAATGCGCCCCACGTGCGTCATAACACATCATACACCACGCCTCCAATGCGCCCCACGTGCGTCATAACACATCATACACCACGCCTCCAATGCGCCCCACGTGCGTCATAACGCCTCCAATGCGCCCCGCGTGCGTCATAACACATCATACACTATGCCTCCAATGCGCCCCGCGTGCGTCATAACACATCATACACTATGCCTCCAATGCGCCCCGCGTGCGTCATAACACATCATACACTATGCCTCCAATGCGCCCCGCGTGCGTCATAACACATCATACACCACGCCTCCAATGCGCCCCGCGTGCGTCATAACACATCATACACTACGCCTCCAATGCGCCCCGCGTGCGTCATAACACATCATACACCACGCCTCCAATGCGCCCCGCGTGCGTCATAACACATCATACACTACGCCTCCAATGCGCCCCGCGTGCGTCATAACACATCATACACCACGCCTCCAATGCGCCCCACGTGCGTCATAACACATCATACACCACGCCTCCAATGCGCCCCGCGTGCGTCATAACGCATCATACACTATGCCTCCAATGCGTGTGCGTCATAACACATCATACACCACGCCTCCAATGCGCCCCGCGTGCATCATAACACATCATACACCACGCCTCCAATGTGCCCCGCGTGCGTCATAACACATCATACACTACGCCTCCAATGTGCCCCGCGTGCGTCATAACACATCATACACCACGCCTCCAATGCGCCCCACGTGCGTCATAACACATCATACACCACGCCTCCAATGTGCCCCGCGTGCGTCATAACACATACACCACGCCTCCAATGCGCCCCGCGTGCGTCATAACACATCATACTTGCAGGCATCCAGTCCAATTGCCTATTAACACCTTGAATCTGTCGGATTTCATTGTGACAAACTGGGTCTCTGCTAAAAGACGTTCATGTACATACTTAAGACTAATTCACGCCATGTCAGCTAATGACGCGTAGATGCTTTTTGGTTGGACAGCTGATCGGCTTTGAAACTAAAGCAACAAAGACGCTAGACGTTCTTTCGACAATAACTAGAAGCTAGTTGTCAGGATTGGTGTTAACCTTGCTTAAGGTGTTAGACATGTGGATCTATTCGCGGGTAGTTGATGGCCAAGACACTCTCGGTAACTGAAGTCTCGATGAGTAGGAATGCTGTGGAACTTGATAGCTAGGTCTGCACTTGTTCGAGGTTGGGAACGGTTGCAGAGGTTGACGTGATCTTAGTTTGGTTTATGAATCACTAGAGAGGACCTGCAGGAACAGGCCCTTATAGATCCGAATATGACATCACCTGTGTTATGACATCACCAGCGAAAGGCATGAAAGACACTTAAGAATCATGACATCATCAGTGATCGATGACATCATAGTAGGAATGACGACATCAAAGTAGGAATGATGACATCATCCTAACAGTACCCTCCCCTCAACGGACGCCACCTGGCGTCCAATGAGGCCATCAAGGATGGCATCTGGGGGACAGAAAATCCGCAGGTTCTGGTGGAGGTGCTCTTCAGCAGGTGGTTAGACCCCAAAGGGGGTGTAGGAGAGTGAGGTGCTCTTCAGCAGGTGGTTAGATGCAGGTGGTTAGACCCCAAAGGGGGTGTAGGACAGTGGAGGTGCTCCTCCCTAATACTGGATATCGAAGCCATAGATAGACCGACACGTAGACAGAAATTCTACCGGCTCCGGTGGATCCTCTGGAGTCGGCCATCCCCCGGGGCACGATCCAAACATGGGAGGCTGGAGACCATCAAAAGGGTCAATGTCACGGTCCGGCGGCCCCCACCAAGAACTGTGCCTCTGACGCAACAGTTGATGATGACGCAACACTTCAAACTCTGCGGGCTCCGAAGGTGGGGTCTCAGAGGACGCTCCAGACTTGGAAGGAGCCAAAGGGACTGCAGGGGGGGGGTGTCGCAAGCTCAGAGAGCGGGGCTCCAGAAGGCTCCCCACAATCCAAAGGCTGAGCCCCAACCAATGCCGCCGTCTCCGAAGGCAGAGCCACAGGGGGCTCTGACTCAGCGAGGCCTGCCCTCCCGACCTGTAGTTTCGGCAGGACACCCACCGTCTCCTTCTTTGAACACTTACCTTTCTTCTTTGCTCCTGACCGAAGGCTGACGACACTACGGGGACCTCCCAGCATCAAGCTGGAACCTACGTGTGGGTCAACGACAGGAATTGGCTGCTGCTGAGGTACGGGTTCAGACTCGGCGAGGGGAAGGTCCACAGGTTGTGCCTCAGGACCAGAAGACTCGGAGGGCCCCTGCGGGGGAACGGAGCTGATCTGCAGGCAGTGATTGAACTTCTCAATGAGGCGGTCGACAGTCTTCTCCAACTCCTTAACCCTCTTGGGGACACACTGCCACTCCTGGGTGTTGCAGAGAACGCTGCCCAACCGTACGTCGTACGTAGAGTCTTGATCCAAGGGCCGGCGAGCGGTGAGACCACTTACTGGACGCCGGGAGCAGGAGAGGTAATGCCCGGCTCGACCACAGTACAGGCAGCTCCGGGTGTCCAAACGACGCTGCCTCTCCTCTGGTGTGATGCGAACCCTGCCGGTCAGATCACGGTACAGATGGTTGCTAGTGTGCAGATGTGGCAGTCTTTGCTTTGGGATGACACTAACCCCCCCCAGAGTATGCGCTTAGGAGCTGGAGGCGGCCGAGCGGCAGGGCTAGAAGCAACGGCCGCTGTAGCTGGGGGGGTAGCAGGTCTGGAAACCTCCGGAACGACAGTGCGCTCGGAAGCCGGGGCAGGGGGAGCGGAAGACTGCGGAATGGCACCCTCCGGAGGATTCAGTCCGTCGAGACGATCTAGCCGGTTAACCAGGAGGGCGTGCCGATCCTCGGCCTTGGAAGCCAGAGTCTGGATTGCGCTAACCAGGAGGGCGTGCCGATCATTGGCCCTGGAAGCCAGAGCCTGGGTTGCTTCAATCAGGAGCTGAAGTATTTTTGCTACCCCCCCAAATTTCTGTTGGTTGGCCAATGGCATATCTTGCATAACTGTCGGCAAGTCTCCGAACGTGATAGGATGAGTGGAGACATCAGGATGAGTGGAGATATCCAGCTGACCGCCTGGTGGGTCAGCTGAAGCGACCGGCCGGGTGACTGGCCTCTCGGGAGCCTCCTCCTTGATTGGGGTACCCGCTAAATCCATTTCTGAGTGATTCATACTGTCAGGATTGGTGTTAACCTTGCTTAAGGTGTTAGACATGTGGATCTATTCGCGGGTAGTTGATGGCCAAGACACTCTCGGTAACTGAAGTCTCGATGAGTAGGAATGCTGTGGAACTTGATAGCTAGGTCTGCACTTGTTCGAGGTTGGGAACGGTTGCAGAGGTTGACGTGATCTTAGTTTGGTTTATGAATCACTAGAGAGGACCTGCAGGAACAGGCCCTTATAGATCCGAATATGACATCACCTGTGTTATGACATCACCAGCGAAAGGCATGAAAGACACTTAAGAATCATGACATCATCAGTGATCGATGACATCATAGTAGGAATGACGACATCAAAGTAGGAATGATGACATCATCCTAACACTAGATTTAGAGGGGTACGTCGATGTGGAATCAACCTGGAAATTAACTGAGTGTAAAGCCATTGTTTGCTTAAGCAATATTACACTCAAGGGTGTACTTTACCGTGGTTATTGGCACGGCGGTGATGTGACAGGACCGAGGCTTCAGCCTAGGTCCGTACGTATCACTGAAGTGCCAACAACCACGGTAAAGTACACCCTTGAGTATAATATTGTGATTATACAACAGTTACCATACCAACAAAATACAAGCTATAAACAAAATGTGTATTTTGGCCTTTTGGGGCCATTTTGCTCTCAAAATAACGAAGTCTTTGCCGAGTTTGTTAGTGCGATACAATAAATAGTCCCCGTTGAGTCAGCCAGCCGATATGCTCGTCACATTAGTTAACTGTAACAAACAGCTGTGCAGAAACCAGCATCTAGCTTACAGCGTTGATGCAAAATGGATTGTTTTGTTGTTAATTTTAATTTCTTTGACTTACTGTTGATGAACGGTTGGAAGAAGAGACAAACAAACAAGCTGCACATAGACATAGGAGGAGAGGAACGCTAACGTATAAGACTGAAAATACTGCCCGTCTGAAAGAGGGTTGAGAGGCGAGCCACTTACATTTAACTTTAGGAACAGTACGGTAAATACAATATTCCTGGAATGCGAGTTTAACGAACCAGTTACATGCCCTCTGCATTCTACATCAAATTAAGACATTACCGTTTGTTTTATTTCGTGTGTTACATAGGCTACTTATTGGCCAAGTTATTAGTTAGTATGGGCTAGAAATGTTGTGGGGTTACAGGCAATATAGGTGGCCACGTCGCCTGCAGAATTTTGGCCGCTGCTGTTCTCTGCTGAACAGACCGGCCGGTGGAGTGATATTTTAGTGATGAGGCCGTTCTTAAATAAACAATTTGAGAATGGCTAGGTGGGCTGTTATGCTCATTTGAGAACGGTCCTTGACCAATCAGATTGCTCGGTCGGAAGTAACTACATGTTGTATAATTTATTTTAGCCTACTACTTTGCAGTCGCCGTTTCCCACCGTCTCCAAAATGTGCATGGATCAAAGTTAACGCACATGTGCACACACACACACACACACACACACACACACACACACACACACACTCTCCCATTCAAGTTTGTTTTATAGATCACAACTTTTGCGTGGGAATATGTGCCTCATTCAGGCCCTCTTTTGTGCACTACGGTTATAAATGAGACCCGCGATTCCAGTAGAAATGATCGGAAGATGATTTCCAATTTTCTAGTTTATTGGAGAATGCATAGAGGCACTTTGAACTACAGTCATCTCCACTTTACCAATTGATTTGATAACATAAAAAAAATGCAATTAACAGATTGCAATTGCATGCAAGGGGGACATCCTCAAGTTTCAATAAACAATGAGTGGTTATTATTAAATGTGGCTCTGAATTAGTCATCAAATACATTTCTGTACTACGCCTTTTAATATCTTTAAATATGTGATCTGGGGCAACTTCCTCTGGATGAAATTACAAAATAGCTGTGGTACTGCAAAGAGCCACATCATGTACAGGCTGTTCTCATTCACTGTTCGTACTAGGAGGCGTAAAACATTCACCTTTCACATCGGAGACCGTCACGTCCCGGCGTCAGGTTCATATTTAACCTTAACCCAAACCATAACCCTAACCTGGCTTTTCAGCACAGGCAATGTACCACACCACTTAACCCAAACCATAACCCTAACCTGGCTTTTCAGCACAGGCAATGTACCACGCGACTTGATATGAGTAAGTGTCTCTGAGAACGTGGCAAATTTTCAGAACTGACTCTCTTTCCAAGGTATATGATTGCTTTGAAGTGGTTGGCTCTCACACTGAAGCAGTGCTATACATAAGCATGGCCTGTAACAGGCAGTGTGTTAAAATCACACACACACTATACATAAGCATGGCCTGTAACAGGCAGTGTGTTAAAATCACACACACACTATACATAAGCGTGGCCTGTAACAGGCAGTGTGTTAAAAACACACACACTATACATAAGCATGGCCTGTAACAGGCAGTGTGTTAAAATCACACACACTATACATAAGCATGGCCTGTAACAGGCAGTGTGTTAAAAACACACACTGAAGCAGTGCTATACATACGCATGGCCTGTAACAGGCAGTGTGTTAAACACACACACACACACACACACACACACACACAAAGCATGGTCTGTAACAGGCAGTGTGTTAAAAACACACACACACACAATGGTCTGTAACAGGCAGTGTGTTAAAAACACACACACAATTTGATGTGAATTGAAGGGCCGCATAAGAACGAGCAAAGAGCCTCAGGTTGGCCAGCCCTGCCCTAGCCTATCATATTATTATTATTATTTCTTATATTTAGAAAAAGTTAACATCCGCTGTAAATAATTAAGCTCCGCCTTAGCTCCCCCAGTCACAATTGTCTGCAGTCGCTACTGTCTGAGATACTTTAACACTGGCAAAAAAAAGAAGAAAAAAAAAATGCTATTAGTGATGGACCTTGCATTTCTGCGCCCATTTTTATTTTTATTTTTGTATTTATATTTATTCAAGCACATGTACACACATGTTGTTTCACCATGTGTCACCCCAGTATGTGATTGCTGTTTCTATTTTACAGATACCAATCAATAGTTCAAAAAGGAAGCATTGACATCGAAAACTAGCAAGGCGATATTTTCTGAAACAAAAACAAATTGCTTATGTATCTGGATATAATTTGACATGATAGCCACACATACATTCTGGCGCATAAAGGGTTGTGTGTCATGATGCATGTTTTTTTTTAATACACATACCGTACACCCCAAAGCAAAGACTAAACAAAAATAAATGAAAATACTAAAAGAACCCAAGTAAAAGAGGGGGAAAGAAAAAGTGCATGGGGGGGGGGGGACTGAGGGGGGTGGAAGAGAGGATCCTGGGGTGACAATACTTAAAATAAGGCATACTAGTCTCTATTTGTTGTTTGATGGTGGTGTATTTTAGGGATGTTCATCAATTATTGAAAATCGATAATTGATCGTTAAGGAATTGAATCGATCATGTGGAATTTTTATCGATTATTGTTATTATTAAAAAATAATAATAATAATAATAATAATTTGCGGACTAGGTTTGGGTGGAATTTGTTCCTCCTGGCCCCACTCAATTGCACAGCCGACTAACGTGAGGTGGAGCTTCATATAGTCTAGTTTTCTGGCTGGGCACGGGCCTTTGTGCCAACAAAACTGTTTTAAACATGGGGAATTCACACCGGCATTGCGCCGGGGACAGCAGAGTGTTGGAGAGGAGAGACATTGAAATAAAGAGTTCATTGAGGAGAACACATTGTCTTTCGTATTTTCTGCCATAGGCATTCATTTTGTAAAAAAAAAATATATATATATATATATATATATATACGGTATATTATTAATATGATCGATAATCGATAATTTATCGTTAATTTTCCAGATTTTCGATTATGGAAATTTTTCAAAATGAACATCCCTAGTGTATTTGTCTTATTCCTCTGGATAAATGGCCACATGTGGATGACATGATGTCACATTCAGATATACACAGTGCAGCTACAATGTAGTTTAACACGTTCACTGCCAATGACGTGTTTTTACGTCAAACTAAATCCAACGGTTGACTGCCAATGACGTGTTTTTACGTCAAAAAAATGAAAAAAAAAAATTGACCGTGGGATGTGCATCTAACCCTTTTACATCTCTTATATAATTATTGGAGCCACCGAACATGTACAACCCATTCCACCGACCCACTAAGTGGCGACAGTGCTCTCCCAGACTAGAGGAAGGCAAGCAAAAAGCATGTGTGAGGAAGCCATTCTCATGAAAATGGATGGGGGAAAACGCTTTCGTTTTTCGCGCTGATTGCTGGCGGTGCGGGATTGCAAATTTGCATAATAGATTACGGGTGGAACACACTTTGAAACACGCAGCATAAATAAGACCAGAATCGCAAAAGCTTCATCAAAGCTCTCAACACAAACCACAAGAAACGAGCGAGCCGATCCAGACTTGCACAGCGGCCGCCAGCAGACAGGCAGCAGCAGCAGAAGCAGTGAGCCTGGTGACGCTATGGAGGACCAGGAGGGTCTTAGGCTAATGAATAGAGTGTCCCCTTAATAATTATCCAATCGTACAATTAAAAAGAGTAATTTCAAAAAGAATTCACAAATGACGTATTAATACATCATTAAAAAGTCGTATTTGGAAAAGGAACTTCAAAAACATCCATTAAACAGTGTATTTCAAAATGGAATTACGAATACATCATTTAAAACATCATTTAATACATCGTTTCCTTATTCCTATTCGAAATAACCATTTGGAATTGTATTTGAAGTCACTATATTAAATCCCCGATTCGAAATAACGATTGGAAATGCCATTTACCCATTGCATGACACTTTTGGCCTTAGCCTAGAAAAACTGTGTAAAACAATGCAAATTAGACGTGTACTTTAATTTTTAATTTGACATACCTTGTAGGCCCTGGAGAGTCTTAAGCTAATGAATAGAGTGTTCCTTTAATAATGATCTAATCGTACAATTAAAAAGGGTATTTTCAAAAAGAATTCACAAATGACGTATTAATACATCATTAAAAAGTCGTATTTGGAAAAGGAACTTCAAAAACATCCATTAAACAGTGTATTTCAAAATGGAATTACGAATACATCATTTAAAACATCATTTAATAC
Organism: Poromitra crassiceps; assembly: GCF_964638095.1. Lineage (NCBI taxonomy): Eukaryota > Metazoa > Chordata > Actinopteri > Beryciformes > Melamphaidae > Poromitra > Poromitra crassiceps. The sequence continues at coordinate 72,926,462 of NC_139623.1, read as the reverse complement.
ATAATTTCCTTATTCCTATTCGAAATAACCATTTGTAATTGTATTTGAAGTCACTATTTCAAAACCAATTCAAAAAACCGATTGGAAAACCATTTTGTTTTTACATGACACTTTTTTGCTCTTTGACCCCAGCCAAACAGTGTCAATCGTGAATCCATGGTCCTAATGCAAATGAGCCATGTAACAGGCTCTCTGATTGGCTAGAGAGGCAGTCCACTGAGCAGGCTCTTTCGTGCCTCAAAGCTCTCTAGCCAATCAGAGAGCCTGTTACATGGCTCATTTGCATTAGGGGGCTCAATTCACGATTGACACTGTTTGGCTGGGGACAAAGAGCAAAAAAGTGTCATGTTAAAACGAAATGGTTTTCCAAACGTTTTTTTGAATTAGTTTTGAAATAGTGACTTCAAATACAATTACAAATGGTTATTTCGAATAGGAATAAGGAAATTATGTATTAAATGATGTTTTAAATGATGTATTCATAATTCCATATTGAAATACACTGTTTAAATGATGTTTTAAATGATGTATTCGTAATTCCATTTTGAAATACACCGTTTAATGGATGTTTTTGAAGTTCCTTTTCCAAATACGACTTTTTAATGATGTATTAATACGTTATTTGTGAATTCTTTTGAAATTACTCTTTTTAATTGTACGATTAGATAATTATTAAAGGAACACTCTATTCATTAGCTTAACACATTGAATGCCAGCCATGTTTTCATTCCTGTAGGTAAGTTGTGCCAGGGGTGTTTTTGACGATTCTGGCTCATTTTAGAACAGCCGAGGATTCTTTTCTGTTAAGAATTCATGAACATCAATCATCTAAAAATAACTAATAGAATGTGTGCTTTCTCTGTCTAAAAGAGTTAGTTTGCAGAGTTAGTAGTTATGTAGATATTAGCCGTTGAGTACAGCATGGTTTCAGCGTCTGGAAATTTATTCAGAGATAAATGGCTTTTTGTGAAACAGTCACTTTAACCATTCATTTTTGGCATCAGTAAGACCGTCAGACATTCTAAACAATAGTTTTGAACAGTAATTTCCTCCATAACAACAGGAAACACCCCTCTCATTCAAACTCCTCCCTCCGTGTGTCTTCTCCTCCTTCCTCCTGGCTCTAACAGCGGGCGTGTCAGAAGCGCGTTGCTGCTGCCTGCCTGCCTGTCTGCCTGTCGGGCAAGACGAGTCTGAAATGGATTACTGTAAAATCGCGTCGCCATTTCCTTGAATGGCTTGCTTCCGCGGTGTGTGTGTGTGTGTGTGTGTGTGTGTGTGTGTGTGTGTGTGTGTGTGTGTGTGTGTTCGCGCGTTGCTGCGCGGCTCTGGGGGGAAGGGATCTCTGTCCGTTCTGTGTGTGTGTGTCCGGGCTTCTGACTGTAAAATCGCCAAGCCATTTCCGCGGGAGGCGGCTGCTTTTGTGGCTTTTGGGTCCCGTGGCTGTGACTTCTCTCGGTCTCTGTCGCCACTTAGTGGTCGGTAAAATAGATTACACACATGCTCTTGCTCCAAATAGTTATCTCGAAGATGTAAAAGGGGTTGATTGATGTCCCACTGTCAAAAAAAAAAAATCTTTATGTAAGACGAGTTAGTCCGTCCTTGGCACTTAAGCGCTGGATTATGTAAGACGAGTTAGGTCGTCTATGGCACTTAATGAGTTAAGACTCTCCAGGGCCTACAAGGTATGTCAAATTTAAAATTAAAGTACACGTCTAATTTGCATTGTTTTACACAGTTTTTCTAGGCTAAGGCCAAAAGTGTCATGCAATGGGTAAATGGCATATCCAATCGTTATTTCGAATCAGGGATTTAATATAGTGACTTCAAATACAATTCCAAATGGTTATTTCGAATAGGAATAAGGAAACAATGTATTAAATGATGTTTTAAATGATGTATTCGTAATTCCATTTTGAAATACACTGTTTAATGGATGTTTTTGAAGTTCCTTTTCCAAATACGACTTTTTAATGATGTATTAATACGTCATTTGTGAATCCTTTTTGAAATTACTCTTTTTAATTGTACGATTGGATAATTATTAAGGGGACACTCTATTCATTAGCGTAAGACTCTCCTGGTCCTCCATATGACGCGAGGTTACAGCAGCAACAGAAACGAGCTTGTGACATGCCCGCTGCAGCCAAGAAGAACACACACGGAGGGAGGAGTTTGAATGAGAGGGGTGTTTCCTGCTGTTATGGAGGAAATTACTATTCAAAACTATTGTTTAGATGTCTGACGTCTTACTGATGCCAAAAATGAATGGTTAAAGTGACTGTTCTATCGAATTTCACAAAAAGCCGTTTATCTCAAAATAATTTTTCAGACGCTGAAACCATGCTGTATTCAACTGCTAATGCTTACATAACTACTAACTCTACAAACTAACTCTTTTAGACAGAGAAAGCACACATTCTATTAGTTCTTTTGAGATATTGTGTGTTCACAAAATCTTAGCAGAAAAGAATCCTCGGGTCTTGAAAGATGAGCCAGAATCCTCAAAAAAACCCTCTGGCAGAACCTACCTACAGTAAAAAAAAAACGGCTGGCAGTGAATGTGTTAATATGAGAACATGTCAACAGTAAACACCAGGCTATGGTGTCAAGATCCTCCCGGTCGTGAAAAGGCTTCTTTCCAGACGCACCATTTTGCACCGACATTCAACAATCACAAAGGGAGAAATGCACTGTAAAAGATGCAGAGAGACCAATTTCTCTACCGACAGTCGCCTCAATAGACCAGAAGGCACTGCAACTGCAAGACATGTTGTGTTTGGAGTCTCACGGCTATCGTTACACCTTATGTAGAAGAGACCATCCGGCTTGAGAGACTAACAGGAAGTGTAAATACAAATGGGAAGTCCTGATTGTGTTTACACTTCCTGTGACTCATAAACCTTGTCTGACTCATATGCGAGTCAAACTAGGTAGTTTGAGCAGGTAAAAACAGCCGACGTTTTAAACAGGAAGTCGTGATACAATGGGCCAAGTGGGCGGGGCTAAATTTACTGTCAATGGCGGGGCTGCATAAATGTCGAAAGGCATTCTGTGAAATAGAGGAAATCGGTAACTGAAGTAGAAGAAGACGAGGCAGATCATATTCTCCTCTGGGAATTTGATTCATCAAGTTTGAGATGTAAGCAAAGCCTGGCTATACTGTGCAATAGCCTGTAACTACATGTTTAGTTAACTAACTGCTCTTAAAATGCAGTACATAAATGCACACGCAACAGTCAGGAGAGCTGGGTTGTGTGAATGTGGATTGTGCATTTTTGTGAGTGTTTGTGTGACTGTGTGTGCATATGAGGGAGAGAAAGAGGAGAGAGAGAGAGAGAGACAGACCGAGAGTGTGTGTGTAGGAATGTACAGGAGGAATAATTACAGGGGGGTGTGTGTTATGTACAGTAAGGGCCCTATCGTCGTACGGCGCTATCGTTTGTGCGCCTCTTATGCTATCTTCCCTGCGTCTTAAGCTATCCTCCACCATCCAGTTTTGCGCTGGGATCTAAGCGCAGACACAGGTGTAGGCGTGGCCAAGGCGTGTCCGTGCGCCTCTTAGCCTATCATCTGCCTCCCGCAAGTGTCATTTTGCGCTCTGGCGAAGATACCATCGCCATGTTCCGAGCGTAAACACAGGTTTGGGCGTTGCCCGTGCCAAAATAGGCGTTCCAGCGCAATGTGTTAGAAAAAAGGTCCTTGGGTGCTCTCAATTTTAACGCCACCACCACGGCTTGGATGTCTCTCTCTCTCTCCAACACCTCGCGCGCGCAGACACTCTTCCCTCCTCAGAATGCCACATTGATTTTCAACTATAGCCTACATTGCAGAAAAAACACACCTTGATTTAAAAATGAGAATTTGTTTGTCTGGTTTTATTAGGCTACATAATTCCCGACCATACAGGTCTGTGGTGTAACAGTAGATTACTTTAGGTAGGAGAAAGGGTAGGAGAAAATAAAAAGCAAATGTTGATCTTTTGCAACCACTACATTTAATAGCACCGCAATAGCCCTCTCCACTTCCCTCATGGAATGAGAGAGAGAAAGAGAGAGACAGAGAGAGAGACACAGGGCATACTGTCGGCCTATAATGTTACTACCCAGCTCAACTTAACTGCCTCATCTCCTAGTAATAGCCAGTAACCTATAGGCCTAGCTACTGCAAAAGTTAACTGTTGAAAATTCGATGTCTGGTTTTGTCACGAGTAGCCTACAGCTGAAGTCCCTCTCGCCATCAAGCAGACAGTGACGGAAGCATGTGTTTTTATGTGCGCCAAGGGGAAAATGATGGACTAAATCGTTTGGATTCAATGTATATATATATTAATAGAAACGAATAAAAAATAGCTGATTAATAAAATGTGTGCTGGTGGAACGAAATACTGCCGCTTCAAATAGAGCAGCATCACTCAGCATGGCTCTCAGTACGCTGCGTAATTACGCATGCAGTAGCCCCGCAGCGGAGATGCAGGAGAGAGAGCCCCGAAAAGGGATAAGCATACGTCCATAACAGCATGAAAGCTGAAAAACATTTATGGCAGTAACACATACATACCGTTCCCATTATTTGAGCCACGGCAGCATTAATTGCACACTTTTTATAATGTCCTACTACTGTAGGTCTAATAACTGTTTGTTTGTTTTGGTCGGGCTGAGTCGGTCTCGGGCTGAGTGAGTGTATGTGACAACAGCGGGCGAGTTGAGCTCGGTCCGCGTCTCAAGCGGGTTGGGTCGGATTAGATTTTTTAGGACCGTTGAGAACTCTACATGACTGCCATCAAGAAAGGAGGACAGCACTCCCAAGTTGAATACTTTTATTGCCACACAGACGTTTGGGCAGCCCTTCTTCAGCGTGTGAAATGGCAATAATACACAGGTGGGCATGAGCACGTTTTATTTGATTTCTATGCATGACAGCCTCACATCTCTCTCTCTCCCCCCTCCTCTCGCTCTCCCCATCTAGGCTATCTTTTCTATCTCGCCCTCTTTCTCTCTCTCAAGCTGTGTTCACACCGAGATATTTATTTTTCGCTCTGTCGCTTGATTCAACACTTTGGAATCGCTCTGTCGCTGTGTTTAAATCGCTCATCAACAGGCACACGAATTGACGGACATGTGGGGGCTATAACGTTACGCAATGTCATGCTGTTTGTCCACTACGAGCCCCCATCGTTGTTTACAAGCTAAGCCTATCAGCGTGCTCCTAACGCGAGCTACATACCGGTAGTACAGACTTCACTTCATGTCAGCTGTCAGCCTGTCAATGCGGTTTGTTGCCACACAATAAACCAGCGGTTTGTTCAAAGCCAGTGTGATCCTTGACTCGCTCTCACACGGCAGCCAATCAGCGTTGAACAGGGAGCGACTGATGCCAGCGTATTTTCGCTCGAGTTGGGATATTTCATCTCGGGCGACGAGCGTATTTTCTCCCTATCGCTCTGTCTCTGCCGCTCGGACGCCCAGCGATTTTTCTCCCGGGCGAATATACGCTCAATCGCTCGTTTGCATTGACTTTGTATGTAAACTCGATGCCAGCGAAAACCTTTAATAGGTCGGTGTGAACGCAGCTTCACTCTGTCGTGCTGCTTGTGCACGCGAGAAGGACGCTGTGGCTTTGAAGGGGGATGGACATAATCACACCTGCAAACATACTTTTGGGCATAAACACGCCTATGCGGAGGTTTGCGCCGAGATGACGCGAAGCGCAGCGGGCCGACACGCCCACAATTAGGGCTATTCCAGCGCAAAACGGGTTCTAACGCAAAATGACCGCCTTTGCGACGATAGGGCCCCTAAGTGTCTACTGTTTGTATACAAAGTTCATATGTGAACTGAGCCCCCCTTTTAAAAACACACAAACTCCGGTTGGGCAACTGGATGAACACACTGGGGGAATATGGAGAGATATATGTGTCTTTATTCTGTGACTGAAAGTTTACATCCTGTAACCCAAGACTGTATCTGTGAGAAAATAAATCCACTTTGTAATCAAAAAATAGATCTGTAAGCTAAAACATAGATTTGAAAACAAAACTATCAACAATCCAATCAAAGAAAAATTTAAAAATAAAATAAAATAAATGTTTTTAGATTTTTCATTAATGTGAATTAAAAAAAGTTGCATGCAAACACAAACATTTTGTTCTCAACTCCAAAACATTTGTTTGCGAAACCATTACGTTTGCTTACAAAGCTCAACTTTTCTTTTGTGAAACGAAAAGTTTTGTTTGCAAAACCTGAGTTTTGCAAAACTTTTTCTGTTACAATAAGGGCGGGACCTACAGCAGAAAGAAGTAACGCACGTCCCTATAGACCAAATCAGCGGGATGTTTACATTTACTTCCGGGTACCCCTGGGTCCACACATTATAATGGCGGTGAACGGCACAAACTGACGTGTTGAAGACAAAAACAGACAAAGAAGACAAAAATGGTTCGTCCGTGTTGTGTTGTTGTTTAATATCATTCATAACAACACTTTCACTAACGTTAGTGGAGACCAGACTAGCTTATTTACCTGTTGGACCAGACCAGAGTAGACTTGACGCTAAATTAAATTAATGTGGCGTCGGTAGCTCTGTCTGTAACGTTAACGAGTCTGCTCTCGCCGAGAAGAGCCTGGTGACGCGAGGTTACGAGTCTGCAAAAAAACAGCGAGTTTGACAGACAAACAAACATTATTAGCTAGCTAACACTACATAAAACAAACACAGAAGAAAGGCTAGATACGTCGGACAAGCATGTTTACCAACCGTTTAACCATTTAAATTGAAAGTAGTCGGCCGAAAACAACGAGAGGGTTTGACAGCATTTATTTGACAACACGCACATTTAAACCTGCCGCCTTCCCCAAGTGGTACCCGGAAGTAAATTTGTTTACATGGTGACGTCACGGTGATTTGGTCTATTGGCCAGTGTCGATCGGAGTGATAGCTTGGCAACATCCAATCCAGTACGAGACAAGGCGGAGGGCGGGCACTTGAACGGAAGTATTTCCTGAAGGAATCTCCATGCCATTTCAGCGCCAGTTATAACCACAGATTGAAGAGAGAAGCCGTGAGTATGTTCACACCAATGTTTTTATGTTTGGACCGGTGCATGTAAGGTAATGGTTTCGCAAACAAATGGTCTGGAGTTGAGAACAAAATGTTTGTGTTTGCATGCAACTTTTTTTAATTCACATTAATGAAAAATCTAAAAACATTTTTTTAATTTAATTTTTTAATTTTTCTTTGATTGGATTGTTGATAGTTTTGTTTTCAAATCTATGTTTTTGCTTATGGATCTATTTTTTGATTACAAAGTGGATTTATTTTCTCACAGATACACTCTTTGGTTACAGGATGTAACCTTTCAGTCACAGAATAAAGACACATATATCTCTCCATGTGGATCAGTGATGGACTGAATCGTTTGCTGGTCCAAATTCCCATCATGCCATTTACAGTACATGAACGTGATCTTGGGTCATTTTTTATGTAGACTAGTGCGAGACTGAGACACTCAAAAGAGGAAACAACACATTCAAACATTACGCCCAAATTGATTTGAAATGTATTTAAAGCCAGCACAGAGAAGCTAGCCAGAAGCACACCCGCCATTTCCCACAGCCAATTCTCAGGCTGTGTTGCTTTATGTCTTCTGCTTCTCCTTTTGAGTGTTTTGTGCTACTACTTCATATTGGGAACATAGTAGGGGTGGGAATCACCAGATGCCCACGATACGATACTAAAACGATACTTGAGTCACGGTACAATGGTATTGCGATATGCTAGTATTGCGATATATTGAATATTACGATATTTCGATATATTGTCTAACTTCTTTTCCTTGACCTCACCGGAAGTAAAACATGCAGTGTTTTTTTGTTTTGTTTTGGCCCCACACGTAGGCTACATTATTAAGTTTCTCTGGACTCAATACGCCACTGCAGGCGTGGACTGCAACATCGGGCGCTTCGGACAGATGCCCGGTGGCCTGGCACGGCATGGCCTGCAATTTATTTTTATTTATTTTTTATATCGATACTTGGCGTCCAAATATCGATACAATATCGTCAGGCCAAATATCGCGATACTATGGTGTATCGATTTCCCCCCCCACCCCTAGAACATAGCATGATCTGATACTACGTATATTCAAGAAAGGTAGCAAACTACCAAATCAATTCTTCTTTGTGACAAAATAATGCCTTTATTCACTAACTAGACCAGCGATCCTCAAAGTCCGGACTCCGGTCCACATCCGGACCCAGACGCCGTCCTATCCGGACCGAGCCCTATAACCTACAAATCACTGAATAGTTACATTTTCACGGAGCATTTCTATTTTAACCGGCACATGCTTTTCTAGCCTTTACGGTACTGGTTTATCTGTCAGGAAGCTCACAGACCAATGCATGCGCTGTAAATCATCACACGTGATGCTACTCAGCCAATCAACAAGCGAATCGATTCTGCCTGCTGCTGCTGCGGGAGAGTTGACACACGGACGTAGGAGAGGCGAGACTCGGAGAAATGCGAGATAAGTATTTCACATCGCGTGCTCAAAAGAAACGAGTAGACCGCGAAAACAAAGCTTTAGTTTTAATCCAGAGCAGGCAGACTCATGTTCATTCATTGGTCTGACGAGCAGTTCAAAACCAGTATGTCTCGTGAAGTGTGATGCGATCCTGACCAGCTGTCTATGGAAGCGCCACACATGAGCACACACACACACACACACTCAAATCCAGGGCGCACACACATTCACTGCCCAACGGCATGCAAAGTTTGCATTGCGAGCGACCGATAGATAGAAAGACAGACAGACAGGCAGGCAGGCAGGCAGGCACAGACAAACAGAGTGGGAGCTCACTTCTATCAAGAGAAAAGGAGGTTTGTTGGCTGAGAGCCTGACTGATAAAATGTGAAATGGAGTTAAGAAAAGGAAGAAAAGGGGGAACTTATTTTTCTAAAATTAAAGCACTTTATTTTAAGATGCAAATTTTCCCAAAGCACTCTGTTGTGTTATTTCTAAATGCAGCCATTATTTTACTTGAAATGAGAAAAGAACATGTATTTATTATTAGTATAGGCTAGTTATTTATAATTAATCCAGTTAAATATGAAAACTGTAAATAAACATTATTGATGTTTATTTTGATTTAACAGTCAGTCATTGACTACATACAGACGTTGTACCATTAGGCTACTGCAATCATTGAAGTAGCCTAAGTTCAATGGCACTGAATCATAACGCAAGCTCAATGTTCCGGACCTTCGCTTGAGGACATTTTCTCTATCTGGACCTCTTAGAATTTTAATTGAGTGCCCCTGAACTAGACCATTTTGGAAATTCAACGTGTTTCAGCTGCCTTCATCATCACAGAGAAGTACAATCACTGATGGGCCAATAGGCTTCTACAATTCTACAATCAATGCGTGTGTATCTGTTTGTCCCCGCCCTCCCTTACCATACATTGGGAATAAGCCTACATATTGTGATGATGACACTTGGTTGACAGCCAGGAGATGAGCAATGGACACTATCGCCCAATCCTAACACACACTCGCACTCAAATAGGGCTGGGTTCAAAAAATCGATTCTCTGATTTTTAATCGATTTTTATTTTGATCCTTTGATATCGATTCATATGTCCAGAGATCGATTTTTTTTTTTTTTTTTTTTTTTAATAAACAGGCTAAAATATTATGCTGTGTGTGGTAGTTGAAACATAGTTTCAAGTTGACGTTCATTTATGTTTGTAGTTGAAACAAAAACATAAATACTGTAGGCTACATGAATGGAAATGTTTGATCATTAATATCTACTTTTAGAAATTATATATACGCTGAAATCAAATCTCTGTGCATAATTGTGAAAGTGTCTTTATTGACAGATGAAAAGGCTGTTATTTACCCTTTGTCACCACCTGGTGAGTAAATATATGTGTAACTAAAACCATTAAAATTGACAACCGGTCCGCAACTTTTTTTCCCCATGTATCTACTTGGCGCAAAAAACGTTGGGAACCCCTGTGTTACATAACTGGACAGTCATGTAATTCAGGTTACAGCTCAAAAAACACGTTTTGGTATCGGAATCGGGATTAATCGATTCGCAACCTTGTGAATCGGAATCGAATCGATTCTTGAAATTTGAACCAATACCCAGCTCTACACTCAAACACACTTCACACATACTCACTTGGACAGAGACACGCCTCCAGCCTTTCCGATCAGCTCCTCATGGTGCAGCACCGCGGAGTCCCACGGCAGCTCCAGGAAGTGAAGTAACTTCCTCATCTCCTCCTCCGGGTGCAGGACCAACTGCTCATAGCGCAGCGGCAGACAGCGGCCCTCTGCCGCCCCGTGGCACTGGCTGAACATGGTCTGCACTGCACTGCTCCACTTGGTCAGGCAGTCCCTGTAGCTGCTCAGGTCAAAGCCAGAGATGGTGACCTGTCAAAAGAGGCAGGGAGGGAGAAGAAGATGACAAGAGGAAGGAGAGGTAGGAGGAAAGCGATAGGGATAGAGCAGGGGTGCCCAAATTCTTTCCCATGAAGGGCCAAAACTCAATCTGGGTGGAGGGCCGAGGGCCAAAAATAAATGTTGTGGAATTACATTAAAATGTATTGTGTTTTATAGAAAATTAACATTCTAAATCTAAAATAACATTTCAATATAGAGCGAAGCTCTTAGGGGGGCCCCCCATCCCAAAAAAAAAGGTTTTTAATTAAGGCCGGCGGCGATTTTCTTTTTGCCTTTTTTGCATGTTTGAATCTGTTTTAGCCATATTTAGTGGAATATCTCATTTTAAACACACCAATGTTATTGTCTATTGATTGAATTGCTCTCACACTCAGGCCTGGCCTGGCCTGGCATGGCATGCAATTTCTTTTATTTATTTTTTGCATTTTTTCCCCCAAATCCGTGGCGGGCCAAAACAAACAGGCCCGCGGGCCCCAAATTGGGCACTACTGGGATAGAGAATAGACAATTGAAAATGACTAAACTATTCAATATACTGCAATACACAAAAATGTGACAATATTGTGGGGCAGGAAAATAAATCCCAATACAGTAGTAGCTAAGAAATCTATGCTGTAGTATTTACAAATGAGATGGCTTGTCCAGCATAACTAATCTATCTAAATTATGTTTTGGGGGCGTGAATGACAGGTTGTATGTCCAGTGATCACGCAGCTCGCGATCACGGACCAATAGCAAATTTACGTCATTTCTGGCTGCAAATAACCAAGATGGTGATGGTGAAAATGCTAACCTCAAGGCTTCAAAACGGGACTCCAAATTTATTAAAACCAATGGGTGACATCACGGTAGCTATGTCCATATTTATATGTCCTATGAGTATAAATAAGATGCTTCACATCAAGCAACCAAGAAATGACAATCGCGAGTCCGACCAAGCGGGAGTTGGAAACATGAACTTTTTGTTGAAGTTTGTCTCACCTTGCGTGATATCATGGAGTGAACGGTCGCTCGGCCGTCTCGCAGCATGAGCACGAACTTGGCCTTGGGGAAGATGCGTGCCAGATACGACAGGGACTTCAGGGCAAACGGGTCCTTGTTACAGAGGCGAGGTGCAGGCTCCCCGTGGCCGACTATCACCTGGAACACACACATGAGAAGACAGATTCTTTCTTTTTTTTTTACACTATGATGTTATAGTTTCAGTTTTTGCATACAACAGGTTCACTTCACATTGCATGTTGATCAATAGTTTTCTGTCAATAAAGAGGATAGGATAGAAAAACAAAAACAAAAACGGAAGTCCGAACAGGTATAAATCAAAACATTCAAGGTTACTGGTGTGTATTTTCTATTGTTTCATAAGTCAACCATTTCTCCCACTTTATCAAAAACATCCTCTCTCACTCTGATCTTATATGTCAATTTCTCCATACTACAAATCTCTTTTACAATTTCCAACCACTGGTCCGCTGTCGGGGGCTCAGTTTTGTGCCACTTTCTGGTTATTGCTTTCTTGGTAGTGATCAGTAATATCTTGGCTAGATACCTATCTTTAGCATCAACACAGTCAACACAGTCATTTATAAGCTCCTCAGCTTCGACAATTATAGAAAATTTAAAATTGCTTGTATGATTTATAAGGTTCTTCATGGGCTAGCACCACCTCCTTTAGAATGCTTTATCAAACGGAGAGCTACCCAGAACATCACGCGAAGCTCGTCGAGAGGCGACTGTGAACTACCTCTGAGACGGTCCTCTATCGGACAAAATGTTTTGTCCTATGGGGGCAGCAAACTATGGAATAGCCTACCAATGTCAGTCAGAGAGAGTAGCAGCTTTCACACCTTTAAGGGGCTGTTAAAATCATGGCTCAGATCAAATCAAACCTGCGATCACATTTAAACCTTTTTGTTTTATGTGTTGTTTTTGTATGTCCTTGAAAGTCCTGTGTCCACCTTGGTTAATATCCCTAATGTTCCCTGTTTTTGTTTCATTTGTGTTGTGTTGTTTGTGTTTACCCTATGTGTATGTATGTGTCATTTACATTGCTGTATGTGTATGAATGCCCTACGTATGCACTAATTTTCTTATTTCTTCTTTTAAACTTTTCTGTACCTCACCTGTCGAGGGACTGCATGGAAATTAGCTAAGGCTATAATCCGGCACATTTACATGAAAATGTTCATTAATGTTGCACTGTCCCTGAAATAAATAAATAAATAAATATCTCCGAGATACATCTTCTTGAATTCTTTAGGTAGTTCATATCCCAGAATGTTCTTAATGGTAACAGACACATTTTCCCAGCAAAGTGTGTAATCTTTGGCACTCCCAAAATATATGTAGGTGACCCACCTCTCCCTCTCCACATAGCCTCCAACATGGTTGCTGTGAGTTGGTCTGCTTACTCTTTATTTTTGGTATAATGAAGTAGCGTGTCAGGTTTTTCCAGAAGACAGAACATTTAAAGCAAAATAGCCCAGACTGTTGTATAAGAACAACTATGAATGTGTAATAGGTACTCACATTTTACGCTTTTAAGTTGCCCCATGTGAAAATCATATCCCGTTTACAATAAATGACGTGCTCTTACCAGTATTCCCTTTATGAGAAACATGAATAAGACAGTAGACTAATATGACCTGAGACATTTACAAAAAAAATTGTTCACTATTGATTTTGTGGTCTACTGTAGGTAGATCTGGTTCAATCATGCAATACAGTAAAAATAATACTGCTGATAGGGTAATAATCACAATTGCGGTGTACAGATGCATATCAATATAACATGTTTTGCATAAAATCTTAAAGGTCCCATTCCGTGCAAAAGCTGTTTTTACTTGTAAATGCATATATACTGCTGTCATCCTCCCTGTAATGAGTGGTCACAACCTCAGAACTGCCAGAGTTGGATTTGTCCCTATCCAGACACGCCACGCCATGCCACGCCCCTTACACTCTGTTCCCCCAGACGGGTTAATGTGACGTCAGTCGGGTCCTCAAGCATACTGCGCGCGGTCTCTCTCACACAAGCTACCTGCACCATTTTGTCTATAGCCACAAAATTAACACTTCTAGCTGGAGCGACGCCAACTGTACGTGATCCAGCAACTGCGGAGGTGCATTCGGTAAGTCTAGGCATTTTGAGATGTCCTCTTTAGCGTAGCAACCGTTAAGTTAGCGATAGCTCGTTGCTAACGTTAGTTGTGGACACAACCTAGCGTGCTGGTCCACAGACGCTAATCTGATTGGCCAATGGGAACTGTTAGTTCTGAATATATTATAGAAACAGACCATTCTTGGGACGCAACGAGATGAGGAAGTGACAACTCCGTCAGAACAAACGGGGTTGCTATATTTTCGACAAATTAATCCAGAATCATGTTTTATGGACCAGAGACACACGTTTTTAAGAGGTTACAGCTGCACGAATTGGGACCTTTAACCTACATATATGCGATCATCCGGAATAATGTGTGCATGTATTTTACGCACCACATGAAGACTCAACACAGCAGATGACACACTGACCAGCCAGCTCACCTCTAGCAGGAATGCCCGCACGGCGGAGTCCAGCACCTGGTCGGTGACGCCGGCCTCGTCCAATCGTATCCTCTCCTTGACCGAGCGGCTCCAGGTGTCGCGCATGGCCAGGAGGCGGGGAATCACTCGGGTCTCTTCCCCGCACCGCACGGCATTGTGGGCGTCCAGCATGGCGCGCATCAGTGTGGTGCCGCTCCGAGGGAAGCCGCCGATGAAGATAAGGGGCGTGTCTTCGGGAAAGTGGGCGGGCACGGATAGGCTCTGATTGGCCCAGGCCATGTTGAGCTCCACCCATCTGTGTCGATGGCTCTTGGGGGGGCATTCGATCCCGCTCATGCCGAGGTAAAGGAGAGAGGCGGAGCAGAGGAGGACGCAGCCCAGCAGCAGGCTCACCCTGGTGTTCCTCATGGCCGTGTCAGGAGGTCTGGGGCCGGGGTTTGGCTTAATTTAGGGGGTCGATTCAGGTGAACATAAACAATATTCAGGGGCTCCTGGGGAGTTTGAACGGCTGGAATCAGATCTGAATGAAGTGACTTATCAAGTTTAAGGGAGCGTCAATTATGAACAAATTTGTATCTACCTCGACAGCCCGGCAGATGAGGGGGGAAAGGCCTGTGGGAGGCTGGGACAGCACGGTGTGGGACAGCGATGGGCCTGGGGAGACTCCTCAGCCCTGGTGTCTGACAGCAGGATCCAGTCCTGCTACAGTCCACAGCCAGCCACATGTCTCACCCATCGTACCTGCAAAAACACATCAGAAGAATACCTCATATACTGTACCTCCACCACATACCTCAGCGGAAACTGCACTGCAAACCATTTGTATTACTGATGATGGCCAAATACACTATCCTACTCTTTCTCCAAAATCCTAGTGAGTAAGTAGGGATGGGGATAACGACCCAGAGAACCACTTCCAAATTTCTCAAAACCCGAAAATCAATTAGGTCTGAGCTTATCGATACTGCTATGGAGACTAGCGGGTCCCATAACCCAGAGCCGTATAGATAGAAGAGTCCCGACATCTCCATTCACTCCAATGGATCGTTTTTTTAACTCTCAAGAGTTCCAGGAATTAAGGTCCTGGATTAAGCAGCACTGTCGAGTTGCAGCAAAATAGACAGTTTGTGTTGTACTCTGAAAGGGTTTTTCATCTCTTGAATCAAATTGTACATTATCAGCTTAATTTTAGCATGCAAAAGTAGCGCGAGACCCATTCCTGGCTGTTCATTGGCTAATGAGTCTCGCATTTTGGTCCTCCGCTGACGCCACTCTCTCTCTAGAGGACACTACCATAACCAACATAAGAACTTTATGTCTCGAGAGATTCTCTCTCTCCCCCAGCACAGGAAGAGGAAATCCCCCCCATGCCACGAAGCAGCCAGCAATCTCTTCAGATGGTCACTTCAAGGACTTGAAGGAGCAAAACTTTCACACACCTAAAAAAAACATGACAGGTGTGTCAGAGAAGGGCAGGAGCCCACTAAACTGAAATGGAGGACTCCCGCACGCACACTGTCTTCATTTGCAATTAAAAGTTAAATTCACACGTTATTCTTTTGTGAATTAAACTTTTAATTGCAAGTGAAGACCTCCATTTCACTTCAAGGACTTAAAACAGTCAACCTTACATGTTGCATGCGTAGATGACCAAATGTTAACTTGTAGACGAATGTGTCAGTTCATTATGGAAATTAGTGTTAAGGTGAAATTGATGTTATTTAAGGAGATAATTATTTGATGTGTGACCCACATTGCCTGCTTGTTGCTTGATGTGTGTGCTTCTCTCAGCTACTGTATGTTTCCAGAGCCTTGTTAAGTTGAATAAGTAGCTCTGTGGAAATTGTTATCCTTCAAGTTGCACACCCAATATTTGAATGATAGCTATTAATGACAACAAGCTAAAAAAGAACAGTGTTTATATTGGGATTAGACGAGTTTTTATTATTATTATTATTTGTCATCCGTTAGTCGGTTCAGTGGGAGCCCAAGGCAAGTTTCCCAGGCAAAAAATGTTAGGCAAATTTAATTTAGTTCAGAAATCAAAAACAACCACAGGCTCACAGTTAAGCAATAAAAGCGATACCAGTTTAGTTAAGAATGTATTGTTATCTCCATCTGGTCCACCAAATAATAGAAAAGTATCGACATTGGTACCGATAAAGACTTGAATCGTTTAGTCTTGAAATCAATCAATGATATCAATGATATCAATAAAAAAAAATAACAATCCCCAACCCTAGGTATGAAAGTATTACAACCCAAGCATGCAACAATTAAAAATATAAGCATATAAATGCCTGAATTTTATGTCATATTTTATCACAATTAATGATTATCGTTATGTATAGTGACTTTGAACATTATCCGCTACCCTTGCATGTTACCAGCAAGCAGATGTTGACGAGCCTGTGTATCATTTGTCTGCATTGTGACCTTGCGAGCAAACAACACATGATGCAGTCACACGGAGACGGCGGCTCAGTCAGTGATCAACACAAATCCAGCGCACCTGGGAAGCAAAACATGTCATGAAATACTCAAACTCCCAAGGTTCCTGTCGGCACTTCTCCTGTCCTCAATACGGGGCACAGGCTGCGGAAAGACTGCTTCTAAACGCTTGTTTCACGCAAGCAGTATCATTTTAAATGACTGGCTTCACTAGGCGGACGATCATATCTTCGGATCTGCAATCGGAGGTCGGATACGGGTAGGAGAGCCTTTTTAACAGCGTTTTCCACCTATTGAGGATTCGAAGCACGCTGTGTGACGATGACTGCTGTACGAGAATATCTCGGAGTACAGTAGCGGAGTCACGTTATGGGGCTAAGTTCTACTGCAGCATGCAACTCAGGCACGCTCTCAGGCAGTGTCCAAAACCACTAAGTACTGCTTCCTCTTGTTTTCCATCTCGGTGACAGCTTCTCTACACTGAAATACTGAGCAATTTGTTTGAAGATCATATTACAATTTGACCACCAAGCCATCCTGCAACTTCACAGTTTCTCTTCTGCAAAATGCAAGCTGTGTCATCAACATCACTCTGTCTGCATTTCGCCTCGGCTGCACAATAGGGCTGTGAATCTTCACTGGCCTCACGATTCAATTACGATTCAGAGGGCTACGATTCGATTCGATTACAATTATCGATGCATCTCGATGCATCTTCAATCGATGAATCACTTTTTTCCCCAATACATGATTTCTTTTTTCTCACTAAGATCTCACTGTGTGGCTACTTTTAAAATAAAAGTGCATTTGGAATTGCATTGTATTATGATCCAAATAAACAACTGCATGCACTTCCATTATATTTTATTCGATTATTTTTAAAAAATATTATTTTTTTCTTTTTTAATAATCGATTTTTGACATTTGTGAATCGATGCAGAATCGTGCACGTCCGCATCGCGATGCATCTTATAATCGATTATTTTTGACACCCCTACTGCACACTAGTAGCAGTATTCATTCACACAAGCTTAATGATAACAAGTATTGGCATCTAAAGAAGAGATGAGGAGGGCTACGGCGTTCAAAAAACAGTGAGGAAATAGTCAAACGAAGGTGCTCTTTGGATGAAGCATGGGTGTGGCAGCAGAGAAATCCAAAAAAAGACAGAATCCAAGGCACTCTTTTGAATAAGTTAAAAGGCTTTAATAATAGTGCTAGTTCATACTGGAACAATACAAGTATAAAAGCGTCAACTCGGCCAACGCAGTGGCCTTCATCGGGACGAGCTATCAAGAGAAGAGTGTAAAATGTATGCCTTATGTACAAACATAAGTGTCATCAGTGCCATAGAGAACGCCTGTGAGGGGGGGGATGGGGGGATGGGGGAAGGGAGGTGGAGGAGGGGGGAGGAGCTCTGGCACACAGATCTAAAGGGTAAAAAAAGAGATATCTCAATGTTCAATAAGGCATATGCTTAAACACAAATATCACATCTGAAATACAAAACACAATTGAAGAATAGGAAAACTATACACAAACAACTTGAGTACAGAAAAGGCCAAATAAATCATAAATCATAAGAAGGCCAACATATCCATAGAGTCATTCAGACCAGGGAACTCCATAGCACGCAGGTTATAGATCCATCTACTTTCTTTTTGTTTCAGGATCTTCTGCCTATCACCTCTTCTGACAGTCAAGGGAACATGGTCAATGCCCATGGCAGTAAAAGACACTGATCTACCTACAGGTGCATCATTAAAATGTTTAGCGATGGCATAATCCAGGTTCTTAATTCTACATGCAGAACTATGCTCTGCCAAGCGGTCCTGTAACCATCGCTTTGTGCCACCCACATCAAAAGCTTCACAAAGTGAACAACAGAGGATGTAGATTACATGAATTGTTTTACAGTTGATGAAATGGTTGGTGGTATATTGTCTTTGAGTGACAGGATGAGTGAAGCCACACTGCTTACAATGGCCACATGTAAAGGTGCCATTGGGCACCTTAGGTAGCCATGTGTCATGTTGGTGAACAGCAGGAAGGTGGCTATGGACTAGTCTTACCCTCAGGCTCTTCTAAATTCCGTGTCAACACTGCCAGTTGGAAGAGCCCTCCCATCAAGCATAGCATTTTCGTTAGACAATCTGTGTTGGGCATTAAACTCACCTTATTTCTGCACTTTGAAGTCACAGGTAGGGTCGGGTGGGGCAAACTAATTATATCGGAAGCCTAGTTGCGGAAAAAAGTGAGCTGTTGTTCTTTTTTTTAAGACAAAGTTTGACGAGAATCACGAGTTGCCTGGAAACAGAGTCCAGACGCATGCGCACTGGCATCATTTTGTCTTGTACATACATTCTACAATGCATTTAGACAGACCACCACCGCTCACTTTTTTTTGGCAACTAGGCTTCCGATATAATTAGTTTGCCCCACCCGACCCTACCTGTGACTTCAAAAGTGCAGAAATAAGGTGAGTTTAATGCCCAACACAGATTGTCTAACGAAAATGCTATGCTCGATGGGAGGGCTCTTCAACTGGCAGTGTTGACACGGAATTTAGAAGAGCCTGAGGGTAAGGACTAGTCTATCCCCCACTGTACGTGCTCTCCTAAAAGAAAAGAGTGGGGGGTCTGGGAAAA
The DNA here is from genome assembly GCF_964638095.1 of Poromitra crassiceps. NCBI lineage: Eukaryota > Metazoa > Chordata > Actinopteri > Beryciformes > Melamphaidae > Poromitra > Poromitra crassiceps. The sequence continues at coordinate 72,907,341 of NC_139623.1, read as the reverse complement.
CATCATGTAGTGTCTCATCATCACAGCGGATAAGGTCTCAGTTCCTTTTAATTACCCTGCGTATGTTGTTAGCCTCTGTGCTGCTGTAACATGTAGAAAAAAAGATTTTATCTTTTTTTAGCAGGTTTAGGATTCCTGGTTAGGAGGGCTTGGCGTTCAAGAGAGCTGGCCTTGGACACAGATGCATGCAGCACCAGTATTGGAATCATTTAAATATTGTCTCAATATCATTACAATAATGTATAACTAATGTTTCTGAACATTGACATTACTCTACCCATTACCTTCAAAGCTACAGTCCACCACTGTACAACCTCAGACACCATGGAGAATCACCCCAAACAGTAGCCCCATAACGGGACGCTGCTACTGTACTCCGATATTCTCCTACAGCAGTCAGCGTCACACAGCGTTCGATTCGTCAATGGGTGGGAAACGCTGTTCAAAAAGCTCTCCTACCCGACCCGTATCCGACCTCCGATTGCAGATCCGAAGATATGATGGTAACCCTAGTGAAGCCAGTCATTTGACCGGCGCTGTTAAAGCGAGTGTGTGTTACAGCAGGGTGTGTTTGATCTCTCTATCATGGTGCACCGCTTGCACGCAGCGCGAGCAAACAACACATGATGCAGTCACACGGAGACGGCGGCTCAGTCAGTGATCAACGCAAATCCAGCGCACCTGGGAAGCAAAACATGTCATGAAATACTCAAAAACTCTCAAGGTTCCTGTTGGCACTAGGAAGCTTCTCCTGTCCTCAATACGGCACAGGCTGTGCAAAGACTGCTTCTAAACGGTTGTTTCACGCAGCAGTATCATTTTTAACAGCGCCGGTCAAATGACTGGCTTCACTAGGGTTACTATCATATCTTCGGATCTGCAATCGGACGTTGGATACGGGGTGGGAGAGCTTTTTGAACAGCGTTTCCCACCCATTGACGAATCGAACACTGTGTGACGCCGACTGCTGTACGAGAATATGGGAGTACAGTAGCAGCGTCACGTTATGGGGCTACCCAAACAGAGGCTTTGCTTCCGTTGTGGTAAGGCCATTAAGCAATTGAGAGCAATGGTATAGCCTGGAGGAGGGTGCAAACGTAACGTCACACACCAGACAATCTTCTATAGCAGTCAATGTGTCACATAGACTCAAGTATTCCTCGACCCTTCTTCTGGTTTCTTGCCTGATCAGTGAAAATGAGAAGGCATCTGGTCTGGATAACACGTGTGTGGAGAGAGAAACGAGCGAAACACCCCTCTGTCTGCGCTGGAGTAGCCTGCTTGTAAAAGTTCTGTCTGATGATAAAAGTAGAAAGCGGAACAGCTGGAATCGAGGATACCGTGAACTACTGAGGTGCCGCCTGAAGCCAGACGGCGGCCGGCAGCTTGAAGGAGCACTTTTATGCAGACATTAAGCCACTTTTCTGGGCCACTTGGGGATTTGCAGCTAAACGGACCAGGGTTTTTAATATGTGCCTTCCTGCTTATTTCTCAACAGATTTGAGCAACATCCGCACAGACTGATGATGAAGACTTACTCGGATAAAGCTCGAGAGATTGACCTTGAAAAGGCCACACCATTAGTTGATCAGAGATAAGCCAGCGAGTAAGTCTATAGGATGAGTAGGAAAACGCCAAGATATTACCATCAACGTACAAACTACAGTTTATTAAGACTGCTGGAAGTCACTGGTGTGAAGTGTGAAGCTAAAGCAGCTACATCACACATCACAAGTCCCCTTCATCCACTTTTGTGAGGAATGATCCTGCCATTACATTTACTAAACTGTGTCTAGTTTTTAATAGGTTAGCCAGTCCAGTATTTTACTGCTGTCCCACCCAAGGATGCATTTAGACTTGAGTCTATGCTCTTGTCTTATGTTACATTTGTACATGTTTGTTCCTATGCACTCCGCTGCAACACGGATTTCTCCTCAGGGCCAAGGAATCTGAACTGAACTCAATAGCCTTCTATATAGAATAACAGCTGCTTGTTCAGAGCTATAATAATAGCTGCGTGAGGTAGGAAGTGGTGGCCCAGGTGCATGGGTGAAAATAACAAATAGGGTGTGTGTGTGTGTGTGTGTGTGTGTGTGTGTGTGTGTGTGTGTGTGTGTGTGTGTGTGTGTGTGTGTGTGTGTGTGTGTGTGTGTGTGTGTGTGGGCTCTTAAGCGCAGGCCTAGCAGCAGCTCGTGTGATAGGCTATAGCATGAACATCTGGCCTGGATGAGGGACACGCACACAGCTAGCCAGCTCTGCAAGAATGCACCCGAGGCAAACACCAGGTGAACGACCTATACCTGCCCCCCCTCTCACATACACACACACACACACACACACACACACACACACACACACACACACACACACACACACACACACACACACACACACACAGAGAGAGACACACACACACACACACACACACACACACACACACACACACGCGCGCACACACGCACACCTTGTTGTCAATGCGTTATTCAACCAGTTCTAGCTAGCATTCTGTGATTCTGCCCAATTTGATTCTGACACAGCGCAGATTGCTGAATGTAAGTAAACACGTAGCGTTATACTATCACAGCAGATTCGTGACACGGTCACAAATGTAAGATGATCACTCACAGATGTCTGGAAACAGCCGAAATCCGAGGAAGAAAACAAAGATAATTAACCCAGGTCCAAAAGGTTGACTCCAGCAGCTGCGCGGAGATCACAACAACGATGATTTCTACGTGATTTGACGTGTTAAAAACACATGATTACACAACAACTCCTGTGCTGGCTGCAAAGTTCCGCCGTGTGAAGTCGAGCTGGAGCCGTATATTATATCTGTCTGTCGTGCAGACGGAGGTACTGTGCAGAATGAGAACCAGACAAAGCTGGACGCTGATTGGTCCGTTGTCAGGCGGTGTTAAAGGGCAATTCCACCGCAAATTACTAGGTGGTTTTAATTGACACAGTCACACTCAGCGCTCAAATGACTGTTCTGATCGATTCGTATGCTCTCAGTAGACCCACAGGGGAAATTAATAACAATCTGGGATTTAGTGGAGGAGGGTAAACATGTCCAAACTACTTTTACACACCTTTTTTTATTTGAGAGAGAACCTTTTTAGGCTCAGGACATCTTTATGTTCATTTATAGATTAGAATAATATAATATAATATAATTAAGCAATATAGCAAAAACCTAGTAAAACCTAGCTAGCTAGATGCCAAAGAGATTATGCGGATCAGTAATCATGTTTCCATACCGGATCGGTCGAGGCCCGGGTTACCAACGACCGCCACCGACATTGCTGACCAGCAGGGTGTCGGGGGAAATTGGGCTACTGGTGGTAGAAAGAGAAGAAGAGGGGGGGAGCATGTCCGGAGGAGGAGAGAGAAGAGAGTGGGGAGGAGTGTGGAGGTGAGGGTAGGAACCCTGAATGTTGGCACCATGTCCGGTAAAGGGGGAGAGATAGTGGATATGATGGAGAGAAGAAAGGTAGATATTCTGTGTGTGCAGGAGACCAGGTGGATGGGGAGTAAGGCCAGGAGCATGGGGAGAGGGTACAAACTGCTCTACTATGGGGTGGATGGGAGAAGAAATGGGGTAGGAGTAATCCTAAAGGAGGAGTATGCTAGCAGCGTGGTAGAAGTGAGGAGAATATCAGACAGAGTGATAGCTGTGAAGCTGGTGAGGGAAGGACTAATGCTAAATATTATCAGTGCGTATGCCCCCCAGGTGGGGTGTGAGATGGAAGAGAAAGAAAAATTCTGGAGCATGTTAGATGAAGTGGTAGAGAGAGTGCCGGCAGGAGAGAGAGTGGTGATTGGAGCAGACTTCAATGGGCATGTAGGGGAAGGTAACAAGGGAGATGGGGAGGTGATAGGAAAGTATGGCGCAAAAGAGAGGAACGCAGAAGGGCAGATGGTGGTAGACTTTGCAAAGAGGATAGGGATGGCAGTAGTGAACACATACTTCATGAAGAGGGAGGAGCACAGGATAACATACAAGAGTGGGGGAAGGTGCACACAGGTAGACTATGTCCTATGTAGAAGGTGTAATCTGAAGGAGGTCAGGGACTGCAAGGTAATCGCAGGAGAGAGTGTAGCTAGGCAGCACCGGATGGTGGTCTGTAGGATGACAGTGAAGGCCAAGGGGAAGAAAGCCAAGGGAGGGAAGATAGAGCGAAGGATTAAATGGTGGAAGTTAAAGAGAGAGGAATGCTGTGTGGAGTTCAGGGAGGAGGTAAGACAGGCGCTGGGGGGTAGAGAAGAGCTGCCGGTTGGCTGGGCAGCCACCGCAGAAGTGGTGAGGGAGACAGCAAGAAAGGTACTTGGTATGTCTTCAGGAAAAAGGAAGGAAGAGAAGGAGACCTGGTGGTGGAATGAGGAAGTGCAGGAAAGTGTACAGAGGAAGAGGGTGGCGAAGAAGAGGTGGGATAAATTCGGAGATGAGGAGAGTAGACAGGAATACAAGGAGACACGGCGGGAGGCGAAGAGAGAGGTGGCAAAGGCAAAGGAAAGAACATTCAGCGAGTTGTATGAGAGGTTGGATACCAAGGAAGGAGAAAAGGATTTATATCGATTGGCTAGACAGAGGGACCAGGCAGGGAAGGATATACAGCAGGTTAGAGTGATAAAGGATAAGGAGGGCAATGTGCTGACCTGCGAGGACAGTGTGATGAGAAGGTGGAAGGAGTATTTCGAAGAGCTGATGAATGAAGAAAATGAGAGAGAGAGGAGGATGGACAATGTGGAGGCAGTGAACCAGGAAGTACAACAGATAAGTAAGGAGGAAGTGAGGGCAGCTATGAAGAGGATGTAGAGAGGGAAGGCGGTCGGCCCAGATGACATAGCAGTGGAGGCCTGGAGATGCTTAGGAGAGTTGGCAGTGGACTTTCTAACAAGACTGTTTAACAACATCTTGGTTAGTGAGGAAATGCCAGAGGAGTGGAGGCAAAGTGTACTAGTGCCTATTTTCAAGAACAAGGGAGACGCACAGAGTTGCAGCAACTACAGGGGCATAAAGCTGATGAGTCACACTATGAAGCTTTGGGAAAGAGTAGTGGAGGCTAGATTAAGAGGAGAGGTGAAGATTAGTGAGGAGCAGTATGGGTTCATGCCAGGAAGAAGCACAACAGACGCATTGTTCGCCCTGAGAATGCTGATGGAAAAGTATAGAGAAGGCCAGAAGGAGTTACACTGCGTCTTTGTAGACCTAGAGAAGGCATACGACAGGGTACCAAGAGAGGAGGTGTGGTATTGTAGGAAGTCAGGAGTGGCTGAAAAGTATGTGAGAGTAGTGCAGGACATGTATGAGGGCAGTGTGACGGTAGTGAGATTTGCAGTGGGAGTGACTGAGGGGTTCAAGGTTGGGGTGGGATTGCACCAAGGGTCGGCCCTCAGCCCATTCTTGTTCGCAATGGTGATGGACAGGCTCACAGACGAGGTCAGGCAGGAGTCCCCGTGGACTATGATGTTTGCAGACGACATAGCAATCAGTAGTGAGAGCAGGGAGCAGGTGGAAGAAAATCTAGAGAAGTGGAGACATGCGCTGGAGAGAAGAGGGATGAAAATAAGTAGAAGACAGAGTATATGTGTGTGAACGGGAGGGAAGATGGAGGGGGGGTGAAGATGCAGGGAGTAGAGGTACCAAAAGTGGAGGAGTTTAGATACTTGGGGTCAACCGTGCAGAGTAGTGGGGACTGTGGCAAGGAGGTAAAGAAGAGAGTGCAGGCGGGGTGGTGCGGGTGGAGAAGGATGACTGGGGTGATCTGTGACAGAAGGGTACCAGCGAGAGTGAAGGGAAAGGTCTACAGCAGGGTAGTGAGACCAGCCATGCTGTACGGTCTAGAGACGGTGGCACTGACAGGCAGGTGGCAGAGCTGGAGGTGGCAGAGATGAAGATGTTACGCTTCTCTCTGGGAGTGACGAGGCTGGACAAGATAAAGAAAGATTACATCCGAGGAACCGCCCATGTCGCGCAGTTTGGACAGAAAGTGAGAGAGGCAAGACTGAGATGGTATGGACATGTGCGGAGGAGGGAGGTGGGGTACATCGGGAGGAGGATGCTGGAGATGGAGCTGCCAGGAAAGAGGAGGAGGGGAAGGCCCAAGAGGAGGTTCATGGACGCAGTGAAAGAGGACATGCAGGCAGCGGGCGTGACGGAGGACGATGCAGAGGACAGAAACCGATGGAAACAGATGATCCGCTGTGGCGACCCCTGACGGGAATAGCCGAAAGAAGAAGAAGATAATTAAGCAATATAGCATGAGAGCTAGTGTGTTGTGCGGCCTCGTGGGATAACAACTGATCAGCGGGATATATGCCACAACACACGCTGCTCGAGTGCTATATTGCTTTTATAAAACGGTTTCCAAGTATGATAATATAAATATAATAATAATACTATAAGTCCGACTGGCATGGTATTCTGATAGAGTCAGTTGAAACACTACTGTAAGGCGGGACCTCTAGCAAGAAGATAGACGTGCGGGTGATTTGATTGGATCGTTCTGGAGACTGAAGTTGACATTGGCCAATCCTGGCGCTTGCTGAGAAGCTGAGAGCTTTCTGGAAAGCTCGACAGGCAGCTCGAGCGCAGCGCTGCATTCTCAGCGCTTGCTGAGAAGCTGAGTGCTTTCTGCAAAGCCCGACACCAACTAACGTTACGGGGTTAAATGCGGGGTTAAATGCGGGGTTAACAGCCTTTTTTTTGCAAAGAAGACATTAGCCCGCATCTATTCTTGTACAAAACATAATTTTCTGCGAAGTATTAGTAAAGTTATAAGCGAAGATCGATTCACAAGGATCTGACAGCTGTCTCCGCCATTTGTTTTTTTTGAGGTAACCAAAGGCTTTTAGTAAGAGAGTTGCCATGGCAATCAATAACCCATGGCCATGGGTTATTGAACTCGGTTACTGGAATTATACAATGGCTGTGAACCAATCAGATTGCTTGATTTGAGAGAGCCGTTTTATAATATAATATAATATAATATAATTATTTGGTATTTTAAGGAAAATAAAAACATACATTTCAGAAAATATAACCGATTTTTATTTAATCTGGTTGTTTGTCTTTTGCTGATCATGGACTTGAGGTCATGTTTACCCACATTCTCATTTACCACATCACTGACCACTAGAGGCCTAATTACAAAGTAATAATAATCTCTTTTTTTTTGCACAACAGCCAGGCTGGATGTGTTCTGCCAGGTCAAGACAGTAGGCTGCAGACAATACAATAGGCTACATCTAGGCTACATGCTACATCTATCCAAAGATCTATTAGTTACTCTACAATATTTTATTTCAAGCCACTTCTCTCTCTCACTCACACACACACACACACACACACACACACACACACACACACACACACACACACACACACACACACACACACACACACACACACTCTTGCTTTGATTCTAATAAGATTGAGGATAGTAGATTTGGCTGCTGATTAAATGACATAACTGGGTTTATGTAATTCCTTATAAGTGTGGGTATTAGTGTGTAGATGGTTGGTCAGTCAGTGCCAGTGGTTTCTATGGCATCATATCATTTCTGTAATTGTCAGTTGGGGAAGTGCAGGACATTATGCATTTTGTTTGAGTTTTGTGTGATGGTGTTTCCATCATCTGTTCACATAGCCTACTGCAAACCGCTGGTTCACCTGGGGCTTCTGGAGGTACAGGTAGCCTACAAAATCAGTGTCCATTGTTTGACAATATACTTCAACTTCCAGTCAACACTGTGGAGTCCTTCCGCTTCCTGGGGACCATCATCAGCCAGGACCTAAAATGGGAGCTGAACATCAGAGCTCTCACCAAGAAGGCACAGCAGAGGATGTACTTTGTGCAGCAGCTGAAGAAATTCAAAGTGCCAAAGGCCACGATGGTGCACTTCTACTCCTCCATCGTTGAGTCCATCCTCACCTCCTCCATCACCGTCTGGTATGCAGCTGCCACTCTTAAAGACATCAAAAGACTTCAGCGCATCATCTGCTGCGCTGAGAAGATAATCGGATGCAACCTGCCATCCCTCCAGGACATGCATACAGCCAGGACACTGAAGCGGTCTCGCAAGATCATGGCTGACCCCTCCCACCCTGGCCAAAAACTCTTTAAGACACTCCCCCACGGCAAGAGACTGAGGTCTGCCAAGACCAGAACCACCCGCCACAAGACCAGCTTCTTCCCAACCGCCATCAGCAACAAGGCCCAGAAACCCCTTCCGCCAAGGACCTCACCAACAACCCCCCCCCCCCACACACACACACACAAACTCACTACCTCCTCCTAAACTCAACTGAACTCCCCCCCCATAAACCTGGAACTCATATCTAATTTAATGCCTGTTTAACTGGGACTGTAAATTCATGTAAATCCACTGCCTATTTAATGTCTATTTAACTCAGTCTGTAAATCTAATCTAAATTCAACGTAAATTCATATTTATCATCCACAGAACACTTCACCACTCATGTACATATTGTATATATTTATATATTTACTCGATTTGATTGCACTTGCAACCTTGTGATTGTCTTTAGTTATCTTCCTACTTCTTATCTCTGTATATTGATGTGACCGCTATGCTGCAGACACTAAGACAAATTCCTCGTATGTAACTTGCATACTGTGGCAATAAAAGTGATTCTGATTCTGATTGAACAAAGTGCGCTATGCTGTCCTGTTCTCTTCTGGAGGAGAGGGGCTGTTTATTGGGCAGGCAGGCAACACAGTAAGAATAGAAAACTGGTGTGAGAAACAAACAGGAAACCAAATGCAGAAAGGTGCAAGGCTAACCAGCACATCCTTCCTCCTCAACTTCACAGCATCCTAACCCACACACGATACCACCAGTGGAAACTGATCCTCTGAACCATCTGCAGCCTTGGTTTGTATCCTGTGTAACATGTACAGGCCGTCATACTGACCTGACCCTGATTTCTTTTCATGTTGAATTACATTAAGTGGACAATGTTACTTCCAAACTGTTTGTCAGGATTTAGCATGAATCCAAATAAGCTAATTAACTCATTGAGTGCCAGCCACTTTTGGAGAACGGACGCTCCCAGTGCCAGAGTTTCAGAGCGTTTTCAGTGATTTCTCGAGGCCCACAGAATATTGTGTGATAGTACTATGTAAACACCGAACACGCAGAAAGAACGATGAGACTCTCTTCTATCATCTGCAAAAAAAAGTTTATTGATACCATTTTCCGTTCTTTAGTTATGAGCCGGAGAAGATAGGTTGTTTTGAGCAAAAAGACACGTTTCAAATTAGAAGCTGAGTTATTCCGCCTTTTGTGAAATGAAGCATTTCAAGCACATTCACTGAGTCTGAAGCTAATATTTTCTGATGTAGTGACGTGGTGTAGTTGTGTGGTGCCCTGCGTGCCCCACCCCCCTCTCCCCCCCTCAGCTGCAAACTCCTCCCCACACTAACACACAGCCTAACACGCACCCAGTCTATTTTCGGAGCGCTCCGTTTTTGTGCGCCAGCTCCCAGCGCGACACGGAAATGCCAAACCGGACTGCAGGGAAAGGTTTGGCCCTTCGGCGTCGGGTGCTGCCTTTCTGGCGGCTAATCGTGTGGAGAAACTATGCAGACAGACAGACAGAGGCAGAGGGGCTCAGTTGTGGGCGCGGATTGACTGCTGTTCGCAGCCAACGTCAGCTGCAGACAGAGTAATCTATATGGCTCTGGCTGCAGCATGAGCGGTTTCTCTTTCATCACGGGGCTTTTTCCTGCTGTTTTCCGGACCTTTCTCTAATCTGGAGAGCACTGTCGCCACCTAATGAGTCCGTAAAATAGGTTATACACCTTCAATAGCTACAATATTTGTACAGGAGATGCCTGAGGCTTTGATCCACGTCCCACCGTCAAAAAACGCATTTGACGTCGATCGACGTCTTTGGCACTCTACGTCACCATTTACTTTGACGTCGATCGAAGTCCTTGGCACTCAATGAGTTAACTACTAATAATATGACCACTAGTTCTATTTGACAGAAACCAACAGCAAATGCAATGACCAGTGTATTCTTTTTTCAATTATTTCTAATTACATGTATTTGTATTAGTATACATGTATTTGTGACCTACTCCATTTCCACTTCCTGATGGTGGATGTATGATTTATTTATTTATTGACAGTGCGTTAGAGGCATCAGTGCTTGTCTGTCTTTCTGTTGTATTTAAAGCACAAATGTGGAGAATGATGCAATGTGCATTGAAGGCGTTTTCTTTTCTCCTTGGTGCAGCTGAATGCAACATCGCCATCTTGTGATTCTGAGAGCACATGGTCTGATTTAACACTTTATATGGTTTTTTAACACTTAACACCTGATGGAAACATTTGGGAAGCCTGCGGTTGTGGTTTAAATGACTCAGCCTGCCATCTCACTGTAGTATCTAGCAGACACATTCCAGCATTTTAGTTTATTTTCTCAAAGGAGGAAAATGTGTCATCTGTAGCAATGAATTTGAGACAACTACCATCTCTTGGTCCCTCTCTGTCATTACATATAGTCCCGAATCATACCATCTAACTTTCTGGTGGTGTGGTACCCAGTGGGCGAAGATTTGATATGATTGACTAAATGCAGAGGTTGCGAAATCATACAGCAGCAAAAACCCTTATTTCTATTTACATTGGCTGAAACTGTCAAACTAACATTAACACAGAAACAAACAAAAAATCCCATTAAAAGCTGACATTGCTTTTTTCTAAACACTATTTTATGTGAAATTTGTGTTTAAACCAAAAAAAGACAAAATTGTGGTCCTCCATGCATCCCAAAATGTTTCTGAAACCTTCTGAAATAATGTTCATGTTTTATTTGAAACTGGATGTAGGTACAGCAGTTAATCAACTCCAAACAGGCTTCTTTAATCTCTAGTCTATGCAAAAAAATCAAAATATGCAACTGAGGTCCAGTCTGAGTGACAAGCAGTCATGTTGAAATTACGAAACTGAAATTAGGATTTGCATGGACAGCTTAATAATGTTGCTTAACTCTCTATTGGCATAAACCCATTACAAAAGAGAGTACTCTTGCCAATTGGTGGAGAGGTGTAACCTATATATATGAGTACTCTGTCATTTCCTGCTTCATTCTGAAGGAGGTCGTGTGAGACCGAAACGTCAAGAAATAAATCTATCCGTCTGGGAGACATCTTGTTCAGCAGTGTGCGGACTCTACTCTTTTTCTACATTATAAACCCATTACAACCCCAAACTTTTTTTTATACTTCTCACTGGATTATGATGTACAGAATGATTTTTGTTTTAATATATAATTTTTTTCCCGATTTTTTTATCCCATTTTTAACCCCCATTAGTGCTAATTTAATTTATTTATCCTGGTTGCTACTCCACCCTCTGCCGATCTGGGGAGAGCCAAAACTGGCTCCATGCTTCCTCAGAGACATGGGCAGTTAGCCAGCCGCTTCTTTTCACCTGACAGGGGAAGCTTCACCGGTAGGACATAGCACGTGGGAGGTTCACGCTATTCCAACCAGTTCCCCTCCCTCCGAACAGGCGCCCTTAACGACCAGAGGAGGAACCACATCAGCAACCAGGATATTGCATGTTTTGGTGAAGGGGGTTCCTATATGAAGGAAACCCCCGGGAGGCACGGGGAGAACATGCAAACTCCACACAGAAAGGCCCTTTTGACGACCCCACCCGGGCGGTGAGCACTCGAGGACATGCGGACGGGCACGCATTCCTTCAGCGTTCACAGCGTCCCAGGTGGGAATCGAACCCAGGACAGAATGATTTTGATGAACGTAACTGAAATAATCTGTTGATCTTCCTACCTTCATTGAATTGATCTTCATTTTAATTTCACAGAGAGGACATGATGTAATCCAGAGGTCTATCCAATATCCATTGCTTTCTTTCAAAGTCATAGTTCCCATCTGCAGCCACTGCCAGGCAGCCATTTAGTATCTGTCGTGAAAGGATTTGGTTTAACTCAAAACAATAATGCAACATGGTGTAAGTAAAGTTGAACTCAAACAGTAATGCAACATGGCATAAGTAAAAGCAACGCATCAGTTCATATGCTTGACCTCCACTCCAGTTCTCCACCCTCGACTTAAAGGAGTCGACGGAGTTTCTCGGGTCACGACTGGTCGGTGGCTTCATCCATCTCTGCGTCTGCTGAAGCTGTGTTTTCTTGCTCTGGGTCACCAGGGAGGACGTCTGAGACGGTCTCGATGAGCTCCTTAATCTGCTCCTCTGACAGCCGCTCCTCACTCTCCTCTACCATCTGAACACAGACAGGAGGATGGATCCAGTATCTGGTGTCGCAAAGCTTGGGAACACTAAACACACATGGAACACTAACTACAGGTTGCACGGGCTACCAGAGGTCTTGTTTAACTTTGATCTTGGAATGGTTTATCACTTTCAAATGGTCAAAAAATAGCATAGAGTAGACCCAGCCTAAAACACGTAACGGTTGTAACTAATGGAAAAATAAATGACAGATCATCACTAAGTCTCAGGTATACCGTAAAACTTCAAATAGTAGCCCAGGCGTTTTATTTACCAAAATGTCTAGCCAGACCCGGCATCTATTTGGGACCTGCGTTTAATTCTTTTTGCACAAAACTCTTGCTCAGCAAAGATTGGAAATAGTATCAAATTGTTTATTTAAACCAGTATGAATAGTACTTTGATAAAAAAATCTAATGTTAATTTCTCCACCGCGGGACAACTTTCCCCATGTTATCATTATGGAAACCAGAGAGCGTCTCCAGTGTAACCATTTGAGTCTAACACGTTGACTCCGCGGCTGAGTTTTGAATGTTTATGTCGTGCAGTCCGTAGCATCAAACAATGCAGTATGCATATTTGAAACATGTCGGTTATGTAGAAACAAAGCGTAAAACTGTTTGACAGGGCGGAGAAAGTAGCCTACTCAAATCTCTCCTCTCACCTCTACTAAACCAGACTGACTTCCGCCAACAACACACACACTGCCCACGTCATTACTCTAAGTGACTGTGAATTTAGTCTGAGCGCAACACAAAAACATACCGTAACTAGAATGACCGCACCGCGGATTTATGCCTCCGCCATTAGTTCATTCTTGAGTCCAAATCACCATTTGAGGCAAATTGGAAGAAATTCCGTCAAGACATTCCTGAGATATCGCGTTAACAAGCATGAAAATGGTGTTCGAGAGGTCACAGTGACCTTGACCTTTGACCACCAAAATCTAATCAGATCATCCTTGAGTCTAAGTCTATGTTTGAGGCAAATTTGATGAAATTCCGTCAAGGCGTTCCTCAGATATCGCGTTAACGAACATCGGACGGACGGACGGACAACCCGGATCCATAATGCCTCCGACCTGGCTATCGCCGGCGGAGGCATAATAAAACTAGAACGACCGCAACGCGGACTTATGCCTCCGCCATTAGTTCATTCTGGAGTCCAAATCGCCATTTGAGGAAAATTTGAAGAAATTCCGTCAAGGCGCACCTGTGATGTTGCGTTAACAAGCTTGAAAATGGCGTTCGAGAGCTCACCTTGACCTTTGACCACCAAAATCTAATCAGATCATCCTTGAGTCCAAGTCGATGTTTGAGACAAGTTTGATTAAATTCCGTCAAGGCATTCCTGAGATATCACGTTAACAAGCTTGAAAATGGCGTTTGAGAAGTCACAGTGACCTTGACCTTTGACTTTTGACCACCAAAATCAAATCAGTTCATCCTTGAGTCTAAGTAGATGTTTGAGGCAAATTTGATGAAATTCCGTCAAGGTATTCATGAGATATCGCGTTAACAAGCTGGAAAATGGCGTTTGAGAGGTCACAGTGACCTTGACCTTTGACCACCAAAATCTAATCAGTTCATCCTTGAGTCCAAGTCGATGTTTGAGACAAGTTTGATTAAATTCCGTCAAGGCATTCCTGAGATATCGTGTTAACAAGCTTGAAAATGGCGTTCGAGGGGTCACAGTGACCTTGACCTTTGACCTTTGACCACCAAAATCTAATCAGTTCATCCTTGAGTCCAAGTCGATGTTTGAGACAAGTTTGATTAAATTCCGTCAAGGCATTCCTGAGATATCGCGTTAACAAGCTTGAAAATGGCGTTCGAGAGGTCACAGTGACCTTGACCTTTGACCACCAAAATCTAATCAGTTCATCCTTGAGTCCAAGTCGATGTTTGAGACAAGTTAGATTAAATTCCGTCAAGGCATTCCTGAGATATCGCGTTAACAAGCTTGAAAATGGCATTCGAGAGGTCACAGTGACCTTGACCTTTGACCTTTGACCACCAAAATCTAATCAGTTCATCCTTGAGTCCAAGTCGATGTTTGAGACAAGTTAGTTTAAATTCCGTCAAGGCATTCCTGAGATATCGCGTTAACAAGCTTGAAAATGCCGTTCGAGAGGTCACAGTGACCTTGCCCTTTGACCTTGGACCACCAAAATCTAATCAGATCATCCTTGGGCCTAAGTGAATGTTTAAGGCGAATCTGATGAAATTTCGTCAAGTTGTTCCTCAGATATCGCGTTAACAAGCTTGAAAATGGCGTTCGAGAGGTCACAGTGACCTTGACCTTTGACCTTGGACCACCAAAATCTAATCAGATCATCCTTGGGCCTAAGTGAATGTTTAAGGCGAATCTGATGAAATTCCATCAAGGCGTTCCTCAGATATGGCGTTAACAAACATCCGGACAGACGGACGGACGGACATCCGTACGGACGGCCGGCCGTACGTACGGACGGACAACCCGGATCCATAATGCCTTCGGCCTGGCTTCGCCGGCGGAGGCATAAAAATACCCAGTGTCTAATAATTGAGACCGGCGTTTATTTACCAAAACATGTAGCCAGACCTAGGCGTCTATTTGGGACTGGACTTTTATTTGAAGTATTACGGTAAGCAAATAAACCATATGGCACTCTGGGTCAACTGGTACAATGAATAGCAATGAATGACAGTGATGGTAAAACACTCACTAGCTGGATCTCCACTGCGGTCTGTGGCCGGTGGTTAAGCAGCTGTAGCTTTTCTGCCCTGATGAAATAAGGGCAGTTTAGGAAGAAACACAGTTTAGGAAGAAAATTCTCCTTAAATGCCTTATTTTATCTTAACTTCAAAGTTAGGACAGAATTTAAGAAAAGATCCAGGCAATAAAATATATCTCAAATTCCTTTTCCCTTTTTCCCTAATCTACTTAATAGATATAAAG
Organism: Poromitra crassiceps; assembly: GCF_964638095.1. Taxonomy (NCBI): domain Eukaryota; kingdom Metazoa; phylum Chordata; class Actinopteri; order Beryciformes; family Melamphaidae; genus Poromitra; species Poromitra crassiceps. The sequence continues at coordinate 72,892,110 of NC_139623.1, read as the reverse complement.
AGAGAGCATTTGATTATATATATATATATATATATATATATATATATATATATATATATATATATATATATATATATATATAATATATATATTATATATATATATATACACATATATATATACACACATACATAAATATATACATACATATATATGTATGAATGAGATTTCTTTATAATCCACTATATATATATATATAAATTAATAGGGTTAGGGTTAGGGTTACACCACCACTGTCAATGATTCAGCCCTGTTGATGCGGACCTTCAATCATGACCAGCAACAAACAATCAATCTTACCTTAGCGAGCTCCCCAGCTAGCATGTTTCCTCCTTAGCCACAGCCATTCACTTGCTCGTTCTGCTGCCTGAGACATGTTGCTAACCGCAAGTTTCAGGCTCCGTCCCCGAATGCCCAACTCAGTTAGTAGGGCAATAACAGACTTTGCCACAAAACCACGGCAGCCCACCTCTACAGGCCGCACTCGAGCCCTCCAACCTCGCTGCTCTGCCTCTGCTGCCATTTCAGCATACCTAGCTCTCTTGCGCTCATAAGCCTCCTCAACTCGATCTTCCCAGGGGACTGTGAGTTCGATAAAATAAACTATCTTCTCTACCTCAGACCACAGTAACAAGTCCGGACGTAGCCGGGTGCTAACTATATATGCTGGGATGACTAGCTGTTCATTCAAGTCAACCCTCATTTCCCAGGCTCCACCTACACTTAGCTGCCCTAACTTGTGCCTGACCTTAATTGGTCTAATCTTTTCTCCCTCACGTACAAATTTGATCTGTCTGTCTCTTTGCTAGCAAGTAGATAATTTACTTCTAGCCGCTTTTCCTCAACTGCAGCTGCCAAACATTTCAACACCTGGTTGTGACGCCAGGTGTATCGCCCCTGGGAGAGACTGACCTTACACCCTGACAGTATATGCCTCAGTGTACATACACTAGAACACAACGGGCAGGCACCATCCTCGCCCAACCACTGATTTAAGTTCTGGGGAGATGGCAGCACATCATAAGTAGCCCCTAGAATAAATCTAATTCTGCTGGCCTCCATGCTCCACAACTCTCTCCACTTCAACTTTCTCTTCTCGACACTCTCCCAGTTCACCCACTGTCCTTGCTTTGCCTGCGACACTGCCTTAGTACATCTTACTGCCTCCTCTTGCCTATGTACTTCTTCAACTACCATCTTCCTCTTTTCTATTACCGATGCCTTGTTCCACACAGGTTTCCCTATGCACAACCCTAAGCCTCCACGCCCATGCTGCACCTGACCTATGATATCCCTGTGTCTAAGAGCTGACTGTGCTTGCTGTACTGCCTCCTTTGGGTTCCACTTCCTCCCTGTTTTAACTGTGGGCGCTACACTCCTAACCACTGGATCCTTTGACTGAGTCAGAGTCATTTCCAGTCTAACCTTAGCACACTTGAACTCCTCTGTCAGGCTAGGTAATGGAAATTCCAATATGCCTTTCCCATATAAGGCTGCACTTCTTAGGCAGCGTGGGACTCCTTTCTAGCTTTTCTATGGTGAATTATTACAAAAAAAATATTATTTTGAAGAAGATCTCACTTTGTGAGTTTGTGAGGCATCATGGTGGTGAGGAAATCCTTGACTATCTCAGGACTCTGTCGGCTGCAGGGCGTCTTCGACAGGTGCTTCAGCGTCTGTGCGGAAATCCAGAGGAGACATTTTTATTATCCTATTAACTCATTGAGTGCCAATGACGACTATAGTCGTCAATTCAAATAGTAACGTAGAGTGCCAATGACGACTAAAGTCGTCAATTGCGTTTTTTGATGGTGGGACGTGGATCAAAGCCTGATACATCTCCTGTAAAAATATGGGAGCTATTGAAGGTGTATAAGTAAGGGATAATGTATACTGAGCCGGTGATTACTGTGGAAATAATGACCGACAGGTGAATGATTTAGCCCGACGCGCAGCGGAGGGCTTAATATTCACCTGAAGGTCATTATTTCCAGTAATCACTGGCTCAGTATACATTATCCCGCTTAGAACACGGCCTACAACTAAATCATTCAATAATCTGACAAAAATAATTATTCAAATAGATTTTTTAATAGCGTTTTCAACACAAAGCGGTTTCATTCGTAATTGGCACACAAGACACCACAGCTGCAACTGGTTGGCCTAATTAGTAGCGTCTGCGGACAAAATGCTCTTACCAACTGATTAATCCAGGTGTGGCAGAGCAGCGGTCGGTTGTCGAGAAATAATGACCGGTGAATATTGTTGATTGACCAATCAGAATCGAGTATTCGAGAGAGCCGTGTTCTAACCTATTTTACGGACCCATTAGGTGGCGACAGTGCTCTCCAGATTAGAGAAAGTTGAGGAAAAACAGCAGAAAAAGCCGTGATGAAAGAGAAACCGATGCATGAGCCAGAGCGGCACAGATTGCTCTGGCTGGAGCTAACGTTAGCTGCGAACTAGGGGTGCACCGATCGATCGGCACGCAATCTGTATCGGCCGATTTTGACCTCAAATATGTGATCTGCTGCTGCAGATATTTCTTTATTGTCGCCGATTGCATAGCCGATCATGCTGCACGTTAGAAACATGAGGCAGCCCATTTTCATGTCTTCAATGTCTATCGTTTAACTTTCATATTGTGCTCTAACGTTTATATCATTGTGTTGCAAAGCACACGCTTTGCTTTCGTCAGTGTACTCACCTCCACACAGCCACACACCACACCAGACTGTCAACACACCCCTTGCGTCTTTGAATCACACAAATCAGCTGGTGATTAGAGCAGACTCAGCAGAGAGAAGTTACCTCCAGTCCTCCCGCATACCGAGGCATTTGCATGCTGTTAAGTCCGTGTGTATTAAAGTCCCAGATTGACACGGTGGTAGTCGGGGTAGTGCACGCGCACACACAGACAATTTCCACATCTAGCGAGCGCGAGCAATCATTGATGTTCCCGCGGGCACTTTGAAGGAAGCGAAAGTGTGCTGCTGAGTATGTGGATGTGCGCTCCGTTCAGACGGACTTTCTTCCTTTCTTTGGACAGTTGAACATGTTCTAATCCCTTTCTTCCATGTGTGCGTATATGACCAACCAGTAAGTCATTATTATGTTAATATTCCTGTATTGCATTCCCTTTTGGTTTTAGATCGATCTACCTGCAATCATTGCAATAACGTTTGTTTAGGCGTGCACTTAGTGCGGTTTGATTGTCTGTTGCGCTAATTAATGCCACTACTCAGATGGAGTTTAGCTCGTGTGTAGCTCGTGATTCTGTTGTTTCTCCCGTCATGTAACCCTGTCACCATTATGTAGATCGCACTCATAGTGCTGCTAATTATAACACTGTAACTCGGCCTCGATGGGCGGGTCCTTTTGATGTTCGTTCGATGCGGATCCCAATGTATGACGGTTATTGTGCATAACCCCGGTTCTATAAGTGGGAGCTCTTTGGCTTTAGTCATGGTTCAAGACTGGTGTTTAAGAGTAACTGACTTACAGTTTACCTAATTATCATTTATATATTATTAGTTGTTAATTATCACTATAATTGGCCTATATAACAGCAAGCTTGGTTACTGACCTGTTTGTATATTTTATTGCCTCCTTTTTCCAGACCACACACAATCCTACTATTCCTGTCATAATGCTGTAAAGAGCCTATACTGCTGTACTGTACTGAAGAGAACTGACAACTAAACGGTTGAACTCCCATCTGTCTCCTGCCTCGTGTTTTTACGGACACCCCAGGGCGAGCACTATCCGTCCTATTCCTGAATCAGCCCTATTCTTCACCGTGTTTGATCCATATTTGCGTGTATCCTCCTAACGTTAATAGCTCCGGTTAGCTTTAGCCGCTTTAGCTTAATCGATAAAATAGTTAACTTGGGTCGAAGTTATTTTCCTTGTGTAACAGGGAAATCCCGGAAAATGGAGTATTTTTGTTGAGTGAACTGAACTGCATTGAACTGGTAACATGGAAATCCCGAAGTGGAATGATTTTTGTTCTTTTATAAACTGAACTGAGGGAACTGGACTACTACTAGCCATTTAGTTCAACACAGTCTTGTGCTCCAATTATCTCACACACAAAAAATCATGTTGGCGGTTTCCTTTAGCCTACAAAATATAAAATATTGATGTAGAAAAAAAAGAAAATGTGCTGCACTTTCAATTTGATGCATGAAATGTAGGCCTATATGTAAAATGGAAACTGCTATAGCTGCTTACAAAATAAATAAATAAATATATATATATATATATATATATCGGTGATCGGTAATCGGTCGATGATCGGTTGGGCAGATATTTCTCATAGGTGATCGGCAATCGGTGATCGGTGGCAAAAAACGTGATCGGTGCACCCCTACTGCGAACAGCAGCCAATCCGCTCCCACAACTGAGCCCCTCTGTCTCTGCTGCATAGTTTCTCCACATGATTAGCCACCAGAAAAGAAAACCAAAGCCAAACCATTCTCATGAGAATGGTTTGGCTTTTCGGTGTCGCGCTGGGAGCCGGCGCACAAGGCGGAGCGCTCCGAAAATAGACTCTGGGTGCAGGCACTTTGAAACGCGCAGCAGAAAGCCTAGAATCGGACGCAACTTCATCCCAGCTCACAACCGAAACCCCAGAAACGCAGACGAACTCAGCGAGCCCGATCCAGACTCCCCCGACGAGCGGCCGCCATCCGAACGTGGATCCGCAGGCAGCAGAGCCTGCCATAGCAGGCAGCAGAGACTCGCCTGACACACGCAGCAGAGCGAGCAGAGCCACCAGAGACACTCCCACGGAGGAGGAGTTTGCAGTTGAGGGGGGTGTGGGTGCTGTTTATTGAAGGAAATTACTGTTCAGATGTTTCAGGTCAGAAAATATTAGCTTCAGAGTGAGTGATTTGCTTGAAATGCTTCATTTCACAAAAGGCTCATTATCTCAGCTTCTAGATGGAAACGTCTGTTTTTGGTGAAATCAACCTATCTTCTCCGGCTGATAACTAAAGAACAGAAAATGATATCAATAAACTTTTTTTTGCTGATGATAGAAGAGAGTCTCATCGTTCTTTGGGCGTGTTCGGTGTTTACATAGTAATATCACACAATATTCTGTGGGCCTCAAAAAATCACTGAAAACGCTCTGAAACTCTGGCACTGGGAGCATCCGTTTTCCAAAAGTGGCTGGCACTCAATGAGTTAAACAATTATATTACATTGAAAAGTCATACATATTTTGGTTTTCTTTGAGATATTAAATAGATTCTGAACTCTTGATTTGTTCTGACTTGACATCTACATTAGACTTGGGACTTGATTTGAGGCTTGTGCTTTCAAGACTCGAGAGAGACTTGGGACTAGCCCTTAACTCATTCTCCGCCATTAACGTTTCTAAATGTTATTTAAAAAAAAAAAAACGCTTCCCTGCCATTGACGTCATAGGATGGCAAGATGTGTTTTCACCGTCATGTGATAGATGGCTCTCTTACTCACCTTGTGAAATAGTACAGCACGTCTAAAGGTGTGACAGTAGGCTACACAGACAACCAGACAACCAGTCGCCCCCCCCCCCCCCCCCCCCCCCCCCCCCCCCGCCCCGCGCAAGGTGAACGCGCCACACGGTTCGCCTCTCTCAAAAGCGGGGTGAATCTCTTTTCTCACACCGGTGTTACAGTGAAAGCTGTGCCACCACGGGCGAGTTTGACCGGAAGGGGAAACCAAATCATTATGGGGTTCATAGTTGAGTGTAACACCGGTCAGTATCCGCCATCAAAGGCATTTATTCGAGTCAGGAGCCGTGAAGATGACTTAATTTACAAAAATGCCTTTTCCTCCGCTTTCTGGTCACAGAGTGGTGTTTTTGGGGAAAACGACCTACATGCAGGTGTCGATAACTAAAGAACGGATGAAGGTAGAATCAAACCTTTTTTCCCCTATGAAAGTCGAGGGTCTCTTCTCTCTTTTGGGATATTCAGTCTTTACGTAGTCATAGAAGAAAATATTCTGTGGGTCTTGGACAATTAATTAAAATGATCAAAAACCCTGGCGGTGGCTAGTGACTTTTTCTGAAAAACTGTGGCGTTAACAGGAGCGCTTTTAATTCAGCTCATACAACCTGAATACAGTGTCCTTTTCCAGACAAGCAGTCTGGGTTCATAGTTATACCCTCAAGCCACAAAAAGGTCGTCCAAGAAGCAATTTACAAGTGTCGTACCGAAATTTCAAACTCACTCACCGTCACCGGACAGTCTTGCAATCAATCGCGCTAGGGTTTTGAAAGTCAGCGAGGCTGATAAACATTTTTAATTATTTTTCATAAACTGGTCGAGCGGGGTCGATCCTTTCTAAACAACACTTCAAGATGGCGCCGGCGTCGACACCGGTCGACATGTTTTTAGAAAATAATTAAAAATGTTTATCAGCCTCGCTGACTTTTAAAACCCTAGTGCGATTGACTGCAAGACTGTCCGGTGACAGTGGGTGAGTTTGAAATTCCGGTGCGACCATAGGTGTAGTGCCCGTAGAATGCGGGGGAAAGGCGTTCCCATACTTCTCCAAGGGGTATTTTATGTGGGTCACTGTGTGTGTGGATGTGGAGCCAATAAAACGAGTGAAACTGGGCAAAGTTGTCATTCGTCCTATATTTAAGGTGGGCTGAATGATTCACACAGCATCAACTCGTGGCTTAAAGGAAGAAGGAAACATTCCACCTTAACTATATTTAAGGTGGGCTGAATGATTCACATGGCATCAACTCGTGGCTTGAAGGAAGAAGGAAACATTCCACCTTAACTATATTTAAAGTGGGATGAATGATTCACATGGCATCAACTCGTGGCTTGAAGGAAGAAGGAAACATTCCACCTTAACTATATTTAAGGTGGGTTGAATGATTCACACGGCATCAACTCGTGGCCTGAAGGAAGAAGGAAACATTCCACCTTAACTAGATGGCTTTTTCAGCATCCAAATATGTTTTTTTTCTCCCAGTACCTCACTATAACAAGTAAAGATGAAAAGGCAGCCAAAAATCCTTTCATTTTTCAGACCAGCTGCTAAAAAGGTACGTTTACAATCATGAAGAAACAATGTTAAAAGGGTGTTTCTTTTCAACACGGTTGCATCAAAAGTTAGCGTTAATCACCCCATTGCAATTTG
>NC_139623.1:72689961-72879961 GCF_964638095.1 Poromitra crassiceps | reverse complement strand
CCAAAAAATAAACGTTGTGGAATTACATTAAAATGTATTGTGTTTTATAGAAAATTAACATTCTAAATCTAAAATAACGTTTCAATATAATAATCTACTTTTTATCTGTTTGGTAATTGTAATAATTTGCAATTGGTTATATATATATTTAAAAAAAAAAACTGCATTTGTGGGGAGCTTAAACATTTAATCAGTAAACACCCAGTTAAAAACAGTTGTATTTTCCACCTTTGTAATCGAGAGAGAAATTTGACTTCACAACTTGAAAAATCCTCAAGGTACTTTGAAAATCAGCTTTATTGTCCATCTTTTGTAAACAATTTGCCATGACAATTTGCAGGGATGCAATCTCAGGAGTGAACACAGTATCCGCAGCCACATTCAGACAGTGTTTCACAAAGTCACCACATGAAAAAGCTCGTCCACCCTTTGCAATCAGTGCAGATATCTGATAACTTGCCAGAGTTGCATTCTGGATAAAAAATCGGGAGGGGGAAAAAAATAATAATCTCCCAAATCCGTGGCGCGCCAAAACAAACAGAGTGCGGGCCAAACTTGGCCCGCGGGCCCCAAATTGGTCAGCACTGAGCTACACTCTTTCACTCACATACTGAGGTCAGATTTCAGGTGCAATTTAACACTGCTAATGGACTTGAACGCACTTTAACATTCTGTGCTGCTGCACGTGCTGCTAAAATGGACTTGAACGCACTGTAACATTCTGTGCACTAAACTAGGCTTTAACGCACTTTCACTAGCACTTTAACATTCTGTGCTGCTGCACGTGCTGCTAAAATGGACTTGAACGCACTGTAACATTCTGTGCATTACACTTGGCTCTAACGCACTTTCACTAGCACTTTAACATACTGTGCTGCTGCACATGCTGCTAGAATGGACTTGAACACACTTTAACATTCTGTGCACTAAACTAGGCTTTAACACTTTCATTAGCACTTTAACATACTGTGCTGCTATGCTAGCTACCGGATGTGACCTCACTTTAACAAGCATTTTAATATGCTGGCTGCTGTTGACCGTCTTGATTTTATGTATTTTATGTTACTTGTTCTTAGCAGGGTTTTTTTTATTTTATTTTATTCGTATTTTTTGTGATTCTTTTAGCCTATATTCTTGATTGTTGTCTTCTCTGTGTGTTACTGCTACGGGCTGGGGGGAACACCATTTCGCTTTTTTATGTACGCAAGTATGCAAGAGAGTGACAAATAAATGAATCTTGAATCTTGAGGTTGTCCCTTTCACAGGTCAAAGTGACATGATTAGGCCGATCTGGACAGTGTAAATATGACCCTGCAGAGTGACATGATTAGGCCGATCTGGACAGTGTAAATATGACCCTGCAGAGTGACATGATTGGGCCGATCTGGACAGTGTAAATATGACCCTGCAGAGTGACATGATTAGGCCGATCTGGACAGTGTAAATACGACCCTGCAGAGTGACATGATTGGGCCGATCTGGACAGTGTAAATATGACCCTGCAGAGTGACATGATTAGGCCAATCTGGACAGTGTAAATACGACCCTGCAGAGTGACATGATTAGGCCAATCTGGACAGTGTAAATACGACCCTGCAGAGTGACATGATTAGGCCAATCTGGACAGTGTAAATACGACCCTGCAGAGTGACATGATTAGGCCAATCTGGACAGTGTAAATATGACCCTGCAGAGTGACATGATTGGGCCGATCTGGACAGTGTAAATATGACCCTGCAGAGTGACATGATTAGGCCAATCTGGACAGTGTAAATACGACCCTGCAGAGTGACATGATTAGGCCAATCTGGACAGTGTAAATACGACCCTGCAGAGTGACATGATTAGGCCAATCTGGACAGTGTAAATATGACCCTGCAGAGTGACATGATTAGGCCGATCTGGACAGTGTAAATACGACCCTGCAGAGTGACATGATTAGGCCGATGTGGACAGTGTAAATATGACCCTGCAGAGTGACATGATTAGGCCGACCTGGACAGTGTAAATATGACCCTGCAGAGTGACATGATTAGGCCGATCTGGACAGTGTAAATATGACCCTGCAGAGTGACATGATTAGGCCGATCTGGACAGTGTAAATATGACCCTGCAGAGTGACATGATTAGGCCGATCTGGACAGTGTAAATATGACCCTGCAGAGTGACATGATTAGGCCGATCTGGACAGTGTAAATATGACCCTGCAGAGTGACATGATTAGGCCGATCTGGACAGTGTAAATACGACCCTGCAGAGTGACATGATTAGGCCGATGTGGACAGTGTAAATATGACCCTGCAGAGTGACATGATTAGGCCGACCTGGACAGTGTAAATATGACCCTGCAGAGTGACATGATTAGGCCAATCTGGACAGTGTAAATATGAACCTGCAGAGTGACATGATTAGGCCGACCTGGACAGTGTAAATATGACCCTGCAGAGTGACATGATTAGGCCAATCTGGACAGTGTAAATATGACCCTGCAGAGTGACATGATTAGGCCAATCTGGACAGTGTAAATATGACCCTGCAGAGTGACATGATTAGGCCGACCTGGACAGTGTAAATATGAACCTGCAGAGTGACATGATTAGGCCGACCTGGACAGTGTAAATACTGTATGAAAGTTGTTGGCCGCATGATTGCACCCACATGGCTCTTGCTGTCTACATATCAGTGGCACCATATACTGAAGTATTCAAAAGTATGCTTTTACTTAGCATTATTCATTTTTATTCCTTCTCCAGATCGCTGAAGAATGGTCCAAAGGGACGTTTGTCATTAAATCTGGAGATGAAGACATTCACACAGCCAATGAGCGCAGGCTAAAGGTGAGGTAGGCCTACGGCTGCTGGTTCGTACAGTAACTTTGGAGAGGTGTGTAAAGTGCCATTTGTTCCATACTTTGTATAGACTGTTTCAACTCGACAACATAAAGATTCTAAATTGGCCCCAGCTTACTTGGCCAGTTAATCAACTTTGTTTCAAGTGTAGTGATGTGACATTTCCCTGAGGCTGTGTGAAAAGAAGAAGAAAAAAAGCTTGTCAGCCAATTGTAGTTGGGGCTGAACTGCATTGTTTATGCAACAGGACCAGATGGGTAGGAGGGTGTTTTAATAAAACAACGTCGTACCCATCTGGTCCTGTTGCATAAAACAACCTCGTACCCATCTGGTCCTGTTGCATAAAACAACCTCGTACCCATCTGGTCCTGTTGCATAAAACAACCTTGTACCCATCTGGTCCTGTTGCATAAACAGCCTCTTACCATCTGGTCCTGTTGCATAAAACAATCTCTTACCCATCTGGTCCTGTTGCATAAAACAACTTCGTACCCATCTGGTCCTGTTGCATAAACAGCCTCGTACCCATCTGGTCCTGTTGCATAAACAGCCTCGTACCCATCTGGTCCTGTTGCATAAAACAACTTCGTACCCATCTGGTCCTGTTGCATAAACAGCCTCGTACCCATCTGGTCCTGTTGCATAAAACAACTTCGTACCCATCTGGTCCTGTTGCATAAAACAACCTCGTACCCATCTGGTCCTGTTGCATAAAACAACCTCGTACCCATCTGGTCCTGTTGCATAAACAGCCTCTTACCATCTGGTCCTGTTGCATAAAACAATCTCTTACCCATCTGGTCCTGTTGCATAAACAGCCTTGTACCCATCTGGTCCTGTTGCATAAAACAACTTCGTACCCATCTGGTCCTGTTGCATAAACAGCCTCGTACCCATCTGGTCCTGTTGCATAAAACAATCTCTTACCCATCTGGTCCTGTTGCATAAAACAACTTCGTACCCATCTGGTCCTGTTGCATAAACAGCCTCGTACCCATCTGGTCCTGTTGCATAAAACAACTTCTTACCCATCTGGTCCTGTTGCATAAACAACCTCGTACCCATCTGGTCCTGTTGCATAAAACAACCTCGTACCCATCTGGTCCTGTTGCATAAAACAACCTCGTACCCATCTGGTCCTGTTGCATAAACAGCCTCTTACCATCTGGTCCTGTTGCATAAACAACCTCGTACCCATCTGGTCCTGTTGCATAAACAGCCTCGTACCCATCTGGTCCTGTTGCATAAACAACCTCGTACCCATCTGGTCCTGTTGCATAAAACAACCTCGTACCCATCTGGTCCTGTTGCATAAACAGCCTCTTACCATCTGGTCCTGTTGCATAAACAACCTCGTACCCATCTGGTCCTGTTGCATAAACAACCTCCTACCCATCTGGTCCTGTTGCATAAACAGCCTCTTACCATCTGGTCCTGTTGCATAAAACAACCTCTTACCCATCTGGTCCTGTTGCATAAAACAACCTCTTACCCATCTGGTCCTGTTGCATAAAACAACCTCGTACCCATCTGGTCCTGTTGCATAAAACAACCTCGTACCCATCTGGTCCTGTTGCATAAAACAACCTCTTACCCATCTGGTCCTGTTGCATAAAACAACCTCGTACCCATCTGGTCCTGTTGCATAAAACAACCTCGTACCCATCTGGTCCTGTTGCATAAAACAACTTCGTACCCATCTGGTCCTGTTGCATAAACAGCCTCTTACCATCTGGTCCTGTTGCATAAACAACCTCGTACCCATCTGGTCCTGTTGCATAAAACAACTTCGTACCCATCTGGTCCTGTTGCATAAACAGCCTCTTACCATCTGGTCCTGTTGCATAAACAACCTCGTACCCATCTGGTCCTGTTGCATAAAACAACCTTGTACCCATCTGGTCCTGTTGCATAAACAGCCTCGTACCCATCTGGTCCTGTTGCATAAAACAACCTCGTACCCATCTGGTCCTGTTGCATAAACAGCCTCGTACCCATCTGGTCCTGTTGCATAAAACAACCTCGTACCCATCTGGTCCTGTTGCATAAACAGCCTCGTACCCATCTGGTCCTGTTGCATAAAACAACCTCGTACCCATCTGGTCCTGTTGCATAAAACAACCTCTTACCCATCTGGTCCTGTTGCATAAAACAACCTCGTACCCATCTGGTCCTGTTGCATAAAACAACCTCGTACCCATCTGGTCCTGTTGCATAAAACAACTTCGTACCCATCTGGTCCTGTTGCATAAACAGCCTCTTACCATCTGGTCCTGTTGCATAAACAACCTCGTACCCATCTGGTCCTGTTGCATAAAACAACTTCGTACCCATCTGGTCCTGTTGCATAAACAGCCTCTTACCATCTGGTCCTGTTGCATAAACAACCTCGTACCCATCTGGTCCTGTTGCATAAAACAACCTTGTACCCATCTGGTCCTGTTGCATAAACAGCCTCGTACCCATCTGGTCCTGTTGCATAAAACAACCTCGTACCCATCTGGTCCTGTTGCATAAACAGCCTCGTACCCATCTGGTCCTGTTGCATAAAACAACCTCGTACCCATCTGGTCCTGTTGCATAAACAGCCTCGTACCCATCTGGTCCTGTTGCATAAAACAGCCTCGTACCCATCTGGTCCTGTTGCATAAAACAACCTCGTACCCATCTGGTCCTGCTGCATAAAACAACCTCGTACCCATCTGGTCCTGTTGCATAAAACAACCTCGTACCCATCTGGTCCTGTTGCATAAACAGCCTCTTACCATCTGGTCCTGTTGCATAAACAACCTCGTACTCATCTGGTCCTGTTGCATAAACAACCTCGTACTCATCTGGTTGTTTTATGCAACAGGACTAGATGGGTACGACGTTGTTTTATGCAACAGGACCAGATGGGTACGAGGGAATCGTCCTTTTGACTGTCATTTTTTCAGGAGCTGATTGGTGCACCTTCAGGGAAGTTGCACACTGGCAGGAGCAGAAATGACCAGGTTTGTCTTTACCAGATTGTTTACAGAGATGAGATTGTATTGAATGACTTATTATTAGTACCTGATCAAATAGCCATATTGTGAGATTGTACTGTGTGCTGTTGGGCTCACCAGGTGCTGACTGACATGAGGTTTAGATTGTACTGTGTGCTGTTGGGCTCACCAGGTGGTGACTGACATGAGGTTTAGATTGTACTGTGTGCTGTTGGGCTCACCAGGTGGTGACTGACATGAGGTTTAGATTGTACTGTGTGCTGTTGGGCTGAGCAGGTGGTGACTGACATGAGGTTTAGATTGTACTGTGTGCTGTTGGGCTCACCAGGTGGTGACTGACATGAGGTTTAGATTGTACTGTGTGCTGTTGGGCTCACCAGGTGGTGACTGACATGAGGTTTAGATTGTACTGTGTGCTGTTGGGCTCACCAGGTGGTGACTGACATGAGGTTGTGGCTGCGGGACGGCATCTCAACGCTGACGGAAAAAACCCTCCAATTGATCTCTACCATGGTGGAGCGGGCAGCAGCGTAAGAAAATACATACGCATAGACACAGACACACACACACACACACACACACACACACACACACTTCTGACTACTGTATCTTTAAGGTAATGTATGGTATCTTCTGTTACCTCTTTTTGAACCTCAGAGAAATTGACGTCCTGTTTCCTGGTTACACCCACATGCAGAGAGCACAGCCAATCCGATGGAGCCACTGGATTCTCAGGTGACCTTTCTGCAGTGCAATCTACAGCACATCTTTTTCACATGATGGCGTTAACTGTTAGATGATGTGGCGTTCATGTCGGTCTCCTGTTTACTGTCCCCCTGTGTGCTGATGGAGCTGGCTTGCAGTCATGCAGTTGCTCTGAGCAGAGATGTGGACCAGCTTCAGGAGATCAAGAGACGAGTTAATGTCTTACCTCTTGGCAGGTAATCGATATATATATAAATATATCATGATATGGCTCGCATATGCAAAATCACATGTTAAATCAATGTAATGTTCATCCCATTGAACCGTATAGTAGTTTCTTTTATAAAATGAGCATTTCATCATTTTCATCATCATCAAAATATACTAAAATCACCATATCATCACAATATGATTCCACTGAAAGACGATAATAAAAGATAATATTGAATTATCGCCAAGCCCTACTGTGAACACATGCTCTGCACCAACCAAAAAGATGAAATCTTACATGTGATGAATTAATAAGCACGACTCTTGTCTGTCTCAGTGGCGCCATAGCTGGGACACCATTTGACATAGACAGGGAGCTGCTGCGGGAAGGTGAGGCTACTTTGCTACAGAAATAACCAGATTATAACCAGTTTCTCATGTTTCTCTATCAAACCTGTGTTTTAACTACCACTTTCCCCTTTCTCCTCGCCTGGTCTGTAGAGTTGGCATTTGAGGACATCAGTCTAAACAGCATGGATGCCACAGGACAAAGGGACTTTGTTGGTAAGGTAACCTTTGCTGCCTGTTACTGTGACTTAGGTAGATAATGTAGTCCTCTAATTACTGTGACTTAAAGTCGAGGTGAACCCGTTCGTCACGTGCATCTGAGTCCGTTTCAGACTGAAAACAAATTGAGAGGCGGACCATATACGTTGTCGATGATTTGATTTGACAATTCTGTCGACTGGCTTTGGCATCGGCCAATCCTGGTGTGTTCCACCCCCAAATCGGGTGGGATTCAGCGTGTTGTCGTGCTACGCGAGTGGGATCCGCGGAGTACCAGGCAGCCACCGGCTTCGTGCGGAGCGAGCGGACAATCCGATGCATGGGTGCTGCCCACCCGCCTGGAATCTCCGAGAGACGACCCCTGACAGCCAGGGAGGCTGTCGGGCTCGGAGGCACACGCCATTATCGTTATAAATGTAAATAATATTCCTGGAATGCGCGTTTTAATGAGCCAGTTACATTTCTTTGCATTCTTAGAGATTATAGTTTTTGTTTTTTGTTCATGTTTCTAACAATTGGCCAAGTTAGTAGTTAGTTTATGGGACAGGAATTCTGCCAGATGACAGGCACTAAGTGCCATTTTCTACTTCATTTGTAAGAGAAAATTCTCCTGAAATGAAGATTTGATTGACAGCTGCATGTCGTAATATGATTGGTTGAAATGGGGTAGAAATTTGATAGTACTAGGTGACGTCAGCAAACTGTACATTACTGTTATCAATTAAATCTTGAAAAATGAACTTTTGATGTGAAAAACTAAAGAAATTAGATTGTTGTGATTTTCTTTGCATACATCATTAAATAGGTGCACTGCATACCCAGGTATTTGAACTAAAAGAAAATAAAAGTCATTTTTGGGTTCAGCTCGACTTTAAAGGGATAGTTGGGTTTGTTTGAAGTGGGGTCCTATCAGCTAGTTCCATACACTAACTGAAATAGGTCAAGCGTTCTGGATGCTGAGCACACCGTGTATCGAGACCCGGCACTCTGAAGCAGCAGCCTCCACAGCTGTGTCTCTCTACACGGGGCCAGTAACTAAAACGCCCACCTAAACAAATCAATATCACTGTACATGTACGCTCTATTTTGACAATTTTCAGCGCTTTACTTTACCGTCAAACAGCCCTCTCATTCGGCACTACATTTCCTCCGAACCGTAGGACTACCGTATTCCTCCGCTAAACGCCTATTTCAGTTAGTGTATGGAACTAGCTGATAGGACCCCACTTCAAACAAACCAAACTATCCCTTTAAGTAGATAATATAGTCCCCTAAAAATAAGTTGCCTTTTCTGTGTGCTGTGATTTCATATTCTGTGTGTCTCCTTAGCTGAGTTCTTGTTCTGGGCTTCGTTGTGTTTGACCCACCTCAGTAAGATGGCTGAGGACTTGATGCTCTACAGCACCAAAGAGTTCTCCTTTCTCACGCTCTCTGATGCCTACAGGTGTGTGTGTGTGTGTGTGTGTGTGTGTGTGTGTGTGTGTGTGTGTGTGTGTGTGTGTGTGTGTGTGTGTGTGTGTGTGTGTGTGTGTGTGTGTGTGTGTGTGTGTGTGTCCAGATCAGTGTAGGAATTTAGAAAAAGAATCCCTCCATGAAATCTGACAATGCCCCTAAAAACCATGATCCAGGGGCAAAAATGCCCCCAACCTTTCTATAATTTTCTTTTCATTCAATTAATTTAATTTACATTTCTAACACACACTCAACACCTGCAAGCTGGTTGCCAGAAGAAGACGAAGAAAACACACTCACACAAACAGTGCTGTTTGGGGACAAAATTTGCCTCCAAAATATAAAAAAAAATTCCTACACTATATAACTGTAAAACCATTGCCTTAATCTTTGGCAGTTTAGGACATGTGCACAAGATGTGTGTGTGTGGACTCCAAATAGCTGGACTGACAAAAATACGTGCAAAACATCTTGTTAAATTTTGTTCTGTGCATGTTGGGTGGGTAGGTAGGAACTAATTACTAATTAATCCCCAAGGAGAAATTGCTTTGTCCCTACCAGACTTCCTCTTTTCCTTGTCTCTTCCTGCGTTAATACTATTACACTGTGTGTGTGTGTGTGTGTGTGTGTGTGTGTGTGTGTGTGTGTGTGTGTGTGTGTGTGTGTGTGTGTGAGTGTGTGTGTGCGCGCGCGCGCGCGTGCGTGCGCAGCACAGGCAGTAGTTTGATGCCCCAGAAGAAGAACGCTGACAGTCTGGAGCTGATCAGGAGTAAAGCAGGTCGTGTCTTTGGCAGAGTAAGACCTTCAACTATTTGCTCTTTTGCTTTGCTGAAGTTCAAGATTCAAGATTTTTATTGTCACTCCGTAGTACAAGTATCACGTGTGAAATTCTTGTGCTGTGAACTCCGTTTACAACATAGTACAAATATAACAGGGCATATGAGTGCAAAAACAACAAAAGACACAACAAGCAATAAGGCAGTAGAGTGATAAGACAAGTCAGAGACAGTGGCATATTCACTGCACATAGGTGCACATGTCATGTGCATACTTGGACGTACTTAAACATTTTGAATTCGACGTATTTGACGTACAGGTGCAAATAGCATATACCTAATTAAACATACAATTAAACATTAGACATACATAATGGTAGCATCTACAGTGCGGTACAGTACAGCTACTACACTATTTGTGTATGTTAAGGAGTCTCGTGGCCTGCGGGAAGAAACTGTCCCTCAAGCGATTTGTGCGTGCTTTTGGGACCCTGTATCTTCTCCCTGAGGGTAACAGGGAGAACAGGCTGTTGTGGGGGTGGTTTGTGTCTTTGATGATCTTCAGGGACCTCCTGAGGCACCGCTGTTTATACAGTTCATGCAGTTCTGGCAGCTCACATCCTGTTGCGTGCTGGGCCGCGCGTCTCACTCTCCGTAGCGCCCTGCGGTCCATGGTGGTACAGTTCCCGTACCAGGTGGTGAAGCAGCCAGTCAGCAGGCTTTCAATGGTGCCTCTGTAGAAGTCCCTAAGGATTTCTGGCCTTAGCCCAAATTTCTTTAGGCGCCTGAGTCCGTGTAGTCGCTGTTGGGCCTTTTTGACAACAGTGGCGGTGTGACCGGCCCATGTCAGGTCCTGGTGGATGTTGACTCCCAGGTACTTGATGCTGTCCACCCTTTCCACCACTGTGCCGTTGATGGTGATTGGGGGGGGTGCACCCCCCCCCCCCCTCCTGTAGTCTACAATGATCTCCTTGGTCTTGGAGACGTTCAGAGAGAGGTGGTTGTCCTGGCACCACTGTTCTAGGGCCTTCACCTCCTCTCTGTAGGCTGTCTCGTCGCCCCTGGAGATCAGCCCCACGACTGCTGTGTCGTCTGCAAACTTCACGATGGTGTTTGAAGTTTGAGTCGCCACGCAGTCGTGGGTGTAGAGGTCGTACCAGAAGGGGCTGGAGACACATCCCTGGGGCGCTCCTATTGCTGATGGTCAGTGGGGAGGAGGTGAGGTTGCCCACTCTCACCACCTGGCGGCGGTCTGTCAGAAAGTCCAGGATCCAGTCACACATTGGTGTGTTTAGTCCCAGGACCTTGAGCTTGCTTACCAGCCTTGGATAAACATGTAGGCAAAATATTCTCTCACAGGCCTTTCACACATTCTGAGTGTAGAAGGTTGTAGCATGCACAACTCCAAGTCTTAAAACTGTACCAGGTGCGCGGGTGCAGCAATGAATAGAACAAAGAAAATATGGCACTCACAAGTCAAACTTAAAGGTACTATCTAGGGGTGTCGCGGTACGTGTATTCGTCCTGTGAATTCACGGTATGGGCGTCACGGTTCGGTGCGTGAAGCGACACGACGAATACGTAAAATCCAGAAGATGGTGTGGTAAAGCACCTAAACGCTGTTTGAATGCCATTAAATTGAATTGAATTAAATGCCACAGAAGAAGACACACCAAAACCAAAAAAAAAGGGCCATAGAAATCCGCTTTCACTGAATGGAACGTTTTGTGGAGAGGAAACATTATTACCGGGGGTCGCTCCAGCGTGTTTACAAGCCGTAGCTTCCATGCTACTTCACAAAACCACAACAATATTGAAGCATCCAGCTGCTCTCCCTTTACCGTTGTCAAAAAAGTGCAGAGCAGTATCCTAATGACTTTTATGACTCAGGCGATAAGCTGTTTTGCAAATTCTGTCAACATCAAGCCAACGAGGTAAGCTTGCTAATGTAACGTTACGTAGCCGCGACCTTTATAGTTGCGCGTTGCGGCTAAAGGTTACATAACACTGACAAAGCTGTTGGTATTAACTTGTAAACAAACAAAAAAAGTGAACAGTGAGCACACTCCAAAAAATATATATATAACACACAAACACAAACAATATCAAGTCACAGCAGGAAACGCCAGCACACAAAAAAGTATTTTTGAAGTTTTAATACCTGTAGTCTGAGTAGAGCAGCAGCACTGTTTGTGCTGTGCTGCTGCCCTACCCAGACTACACCTATTAAAACTTCAAAAATACTTTTTTGTGTGCTGGTGTTTCCTGCTGTAACTTGTAAACAAGCAACTTACATCGCGTGGGATGACAAGCAAGATGCGGTGAGGAAGAGAAGATGACTCCTTGTCATGTTCCAATAATCCATTACGATGACCAAACGTAATCATTATGGTAAACAAAACTTGCATCCAATAACGTTGGCGTACTTACTTGGGAAAGTGAAACCCACCCCGCTGTCTGTCAGACAGTGGGGGAGGGGTTGGTGGGAGTATTAGGCCAGTGGTCTCCAACTATCAGGCCGCGGACCGGTACCGGGCCGCAAGGCATTTGGTATACAACACTGCATTACTCTCACTTAACGTTCGCTCAGTGTTTACAGACAAATCTCTCATTGTGTTTCAAGCAACAAGCGTCTTCCCCCATGGATTCTACTGAAGAATAGTCACACTTTTAAAGCCCCAATCAGCAGCTTTTCCAACTTTTGCTATTGGAGAAACTGCGCCGTCTGGGTGCAATAGGATCGGTATTGATATCGCCCTTCAAAGTCAACAAAACGCAGCTCCAGAAAGCTCTATGTACATGTTGTGACATCGGGTACTCACCACGTGAAACGTCATTTTCATCGCAAATCCGCACCGAGTTACTTCCTTGTTTTCCTGAACACAGCGCTTCAGCTGTACACAGCGCATGTGTGGTATGCCGCACATGCTGCCTCCGGGACGCCGGCACAAAAATGCTTAGTGCCTCAGTCTCATGTCACTCCCCTCTTCCGGGACCTTCACTGGCTTCCCATCTCGGCACACATTCAATTCAAAACACTGGTTCTGGCCTACAGGGCAGTACACCAGACCCTGTACTTACAATCTATGGTCAGGCTCCAAATCTCTCACCGTTCCCTCTGCTCCAACACCAGTGCAGGACGCCTCGCCCCTCCTCCACTACGGGGGCTCAAAAGTCGCTCATCCCGTTCGCGACTCTTCTCGTCCTTGGCACCTCAATGGTGGAACGAGCTTCCACCTTCGGTCAGGACGGCCGAATCACTGCCGATCTTTCGGAAAAGACTAAAGACACACCTTTTCAGGCTCCATCTGGGCCCTTCTTGAACTAACTTCTTTCTCTCTCTTAAAAAAAAAAAAATACTACTAACTAAACTCAACTTGTACCACTGTACCTTCAGAAGTTGTAGTTGTCATGGACTGTGTTGCATAGTTGATTGCTCTATTGCTGACAAAAATGTGTTATTGTAGGTCGCTTTGGATAAAAGCGTCTGCCAAATGACGTAATGTAATGTAATATGTAAAAGTGCTAGGAGAGGCCTTTTGGAGGGCGGTGTGGGACCAATAGAGGCGACATTCTCCCTCTTAGAATACACTGGACCATCTTCAATGCCTAAAAAGCTGTTATAATTAACTCATTGAGTGCCAGCCACTTTTGGAGAACGGACGCTCCCAGTGCCAGAGTTTCAGAGCGTTTTCAGTGATTTCTCGAGGCCCACAGAATATTGTGTGATATTACTATGTAAACACCGAACACGCAAAAAGAACAAGGAGACTCTATTGTATCATCAGCAAAAAAAAGTTTATTGATACCATTTTCCGTTCTTTAGTTATCAGCCGGAGAAGATAGGTCAAAAACAGCAAATACAGGCATTTCTATCTAGAAGCTGAGATATTCAGCCTTTTGTGAAATGCAGCATTTCAAGCACATTCACTGACTCTAGCTAATATTTTCTGATGTAGTGACGTGGTGTAGTTGTGTGCTGCCCTGGGTGCCCCACCCCCCTCTCCCCCCCTCAGCTACAAACTCCTCCCCACACTAGTAACACACAGCCTCACGCACCCAGCGTCTATTTTCGGAGTGCTTTTTGTGCACCGCCTCCCAGGCAGCGCGACAAGGAGCATTTCCTTGTCGCGCTGCCGGACTGCAGGGAAACGGTTGGCACTTCGGCGTCGGGTGCTGCCTTTCTGGCGGCTAATCGTGTGAAGAAACTATGCAGACAGACAGACAGAGGCAGAGGAGCTCAGTTGTGTGCGCGGATTGACTGCTGTTGCCAGGCACCGTCAGTTGCAGCCAGAGCAATCTACATGGCTCTGGGCTGCAGCATGAGCGCTTTCTCTTTGATCAGGGGGCTTTTTCAGGCTATATTTCGGACATTTCTCTAATCTGGAGAGCACTGTCGCCACCTAAGGGTTCTGTAAAATAGGTTATAGACCTCCAATAGCTACAATATTTGTACAGGAGATGCAGAAGGCTTTGATCGACGTCCCACTGTCAAAAAACGCATTGGACGTCGATCGACGTCCTTGGCACTCTACGTCACTATTTAATTGGATGTCGAAAGACGTCCATGGCACTCAATGAGTTAAGGTGAAAAAGTGACTGATCTTACTGATCATACTGTATCATACGAGCGCTTTTTACTTCCGCTAAATTGACAACTACGTCCGGTGAACCAATCAATCGAACAATCAGTCAAAGTGCCGCAGCCCGACTGTGGTTCCAGAGTGTCGTTTGGTCCTGGAGAGCCACTTTGTTGCTGCTAATATTGTGCGCATTGCTTGGCCCTTGAATTAGCTACATGTGAATTCTCTGCGTCTGCTCGTTTGTGTACAGTGAAGCGCTAATCAGCTTGACTCTGCGTTGGGCTTGACATGAGGGCGTACAGTGAAGCGCTAATCAGCTTGACTCTGCGTTGGGCCTGACATGAGTGCGTAACTGCGGTAATGCGATAACCGTGTCAGCCCCTAAGTCCTTTTAGAGAGCAGAGTAGCACAGTTCAATTGTCTTTGCTGTACTGTTACAGACATTGTTGTTGTCGCTCACTGAGTATGAATCATTGCTGTGCCTGACTGTGCTTTTGCCTGTCCAACTCTATCTTTGACATTGTCTTGATTTCAGTGTGCAGGGTTCATGATGACACTGAAGGGCCTGCCCAGTACCTACAACAAAGACCTGCAGGTACCGCAGTGTGTCACTGTCTCATCACTCCATCTTTTCTTTCTCATCATTATTCTCTCTCTCTCTCTCTCTCTCTCTCTGTCTCTCTCTCTCTCACACCATTTGTTTTTTCCTAATGTTTTTGTGTCTGCCTTCCTTCTTCAGGAAGATAAGGAGGCCATGTTTGACTGTTACGATACAGTTCATGCTGTGCTGCAGGTGGCCACAGGCGTCATGTCCACACTCAAGGTCAGAGGGTTACTTCAATGTTTCTTAAAGTCGAAGTGAACCCGTTCGTCACGTGCGTCGCAGTCCGTTTCAGACTGAAAACATAATTTGTCCGAGATGACAAGTTGAGAGGCGGGTCATAGTATCATGTCGATGATTTGATTTGACAATTCTGTCGACTGGCTTTGGCATTGGTCAATCATGGCGTGTTCCACCCCCAAACCGAGTGGGATTCAGCGTGTTGTCGTGCTACGCGAGTGGGATCCGCGGAGTACCAGGCAGCCACCGGCTTCGTGCGGAGCGAGCGGACAATCCGATGCATGGGTGCTGCCCGCCCCCCTGGAATCTCCGAGGGGAGACCCCTGACTACCATGCTCTCAAGCGCGCGCCTTTTACGCTATTTCTGTAAATATGATATCCCTGGAATGCTCGTTTTAACGAGCCAGTTACATTTCTTTGCATTCTTAGAGATTATAGTTTTTGTTTTTTGTTCATGTTTCTAACAATTGGCCAAGTTAGTACAGTTTGTTTATGGGATAGGAATTCTGCCAGATGACAGGCACTAGGTGCCATTTTCTACTTCATTTGGAAGAGAAAATTATCCTGAAATGAAGATTGGATTGACAGCTGCATGTCGTGATATGATTGGTTGAAATGGGGTAGAAATTTGATATTACTAGGTGATGTCAGCAAACTGTACATTACTGTTATCAATGAAATCTTGAAAAATGAACTTTTGATGTGAAAAAGTGTGGAAAAACTAAAGAAATTCGATTTTTGTGTTTTTTTTGCATACATTATTAAATAGGTGCACTGCATACCCAGGTATTTGAACTAAAAGAAAAGAAAAGTCATTTTTAGGTTCAGCTCGACTTTAACCATTCAAACTTGGGGAGTAGGCTACTGGGAGCCTGCCAGAGTGCAGTGTTGAATTTTGTGCAATTGTTACAATTGTTACATACTGTAACGTGTAACGCCACCTACTGGCAACACAAAAAGTGGTTTATCTCAAGAACCGTTCGTCGATCGACCTGAAACTTGGGGAGTGCACTGCTGGGAACCCCAACGGATTGCAGTGCCGCATCTCATGCAATTTGGACATGCGCACAGTCACAGCACTACCTACGGGCAACACAAAAAGCGGTTTGTCTCGAGAACCGTTTGTCGACTTGACTTCAAACTTGGGGAGTGTGCTGCTGTGAACCCGGGGTGGAGTGCAGTGCCGCATAGTCTCTCAAGCCACACTGTCTCATCTACATTCTGCGAATGCATCATACACAGTCTGTACTTCACGCCCACAGAGCCGGGTCAAAGGAAGCTGGGGGTGAAAAAATGCTTCAGACCGGAGGAAGTTCGAACCGTTGCAGGTGATTGGAGAAACACGATTGCAGAAACAGTCACCTGCCTTTAGGCGGGACATCCGGGCCGTTCCCCCTATCACCGCTCATTATTTCCCCTGAGTTTCCCTTTCCATTTTGGCCGGGTTTCCCCTGCTTGAAGTACAGACGTGTAGGCGGAAGCATTTGAAAATTGCGGGAGCCAACTCGTCCGTTTTGAGAGACTAAGTACCGCATTTCGTGCAATTCAGACACCTGCATATTCATAGTGTCACCTACTGGCAAGACTCAAATCGGTTTATCTCGAGAACAACTTCAAACTTGGGGGGGGGGGGGGGGGGGGTGCTCTGCTGGGAACCCGACAGAGTGCGGTGCCGAATTTCAGACACACGCATAGTCATCGTGCCACCTACTGGCAACATAAAAAGTGGTTTATCTTCAGATCTTGAGATTTAACCTAGGCCACCTGGCCCCTCCCCCAGCTGCCCGCTTTGCACAGAGTCACAGGCGTAGAGAGAGAGATTTAACCTAGACCACCTGGCCCCTCCCCCAGCTCACCCCTTTGCACAGAGTCACAGGCATAGAGAGAGAGAGAGATTTAACCTAGGCCACCTGGCCCCTCCCCCAGCTCACCCCTTTGCACAGAGTCCCAGGCATAAGGCTCTTTCACACCGGCCTTGAAAGCCGGAAAATGCACGGAAAATAGGATTAGCGCCTCCGATGTGAAAGTCGTGAATGCGCTTTGGTGGACAATTGTTTTACGCCTTTTGTCCCGCGACGGGAGGTAGTAACAGCGCCGGGTTACCTGGCAACCTGCCTCCATTTGAAAGGTCGTCGCAGCGAGCCGGAAAAGGTGCGAATGGTCTGCTCATTCATAAAAAAAATTACAGGGGAAATCACCTCATGTATCAAGAAAGTGCAGGAGTGAAAGTAAAAAAAAATAGCCTATACAATCATGACTGCAGGGGCGCCAGGAGGAATGCTCCGTGCGGTTAGGCTTTATGCTCAAACGATGTTGACATTAGTAGGAAGGCTACAATTAACGGATATAATAATAAGCTTCAGAGGGCTATAGCTGTCTGTGGTGAGTTGGTCTGAGGTTATTCCCTCTCGAAATCAGCTCTGTGCATTCCCTTACAAAAACTACTAACGTTAAGTAGTCATGTGCATTTATAGCCTATATTATTCCCCCGACGAACGTTATGCAGACTGCAGCTGTTTGATATGCGGGCGGTCGTGTATCGTTCCAATTTTAGTAGGACACCATATCGATCTGCCCGCCCACCATGCGAGTGCACTATCCTCCCTGCTCAGCGGACTAGGAGGGAAGTCTTGTTGAATGAATTTGTTCATCATACAGTAGCCTAGGCTACACTAACCTATGAAAATATTAATTTGGGCTAGGAGGAGCAGGAAATCCCTCCGCTCGCCTTTCAATCCGGGAGCAGGGGATTTCACCTGAAAGTACACAGCAGCACGGTAATGTGGCCGTGCTGCTTGGCTCTGTGTGAAAGCAATTTCTGTGGCGAGGCGGCTGGCTTTACGGGACTCCTAAACAGCAATTTTTGCGCGATCTGTGTATGAAAGAGCCTTAGAGAGAGAGAGAGAGAGATTTAACCTAGGTCACCTGGCCCCTCCCCCAGCTCACCCCTTTGCACAGAGTCACAGGCATAGAGAGAGAGAGAGAGAGAGAGATTTAACCTAGGTCACCTGGCCCCTCCCCCAGCTCACCCCTTTGCACAGAGTCACAGGCATAGAGAGAGAGATTTAACCTAGGTCACCTGGCCCCTCCCCCAGCTCACCCCTTTGCACAGAGTCACAGGCATAGAGAGAGAGAGAGAGAGCGATTTAACCTAGGTCACCTGGCCCCTCCCCCAGCTCACCCCTTTGCACAGAGTCACAGGCATAGAGAGAGAGAGAGAGAGAGAGAGAGAGAGATTTAACCTAGGTCACCTGGCCCCTCCCCCAGCTCACCCCTTTGCACAGAGTCACAGGCATAGAGAGAGAGAGAGAGAGAGAGAGAGAGATTTAACCTAGGTCACCTGGCCCCTCCCCCAGCTCACCCCTTTGCACAGAGTCACAGGCATAGAGAGAGAGAGAGATTTAACCTAGGTCACCTGGCCCCTCCCCCAGCTCCCCGCTTTGCACAGAGTCACAGGCATAGAGAGCAGGGCCGCCGCACCCTATACGCAGAGTACACAGACTGCGTAGGGCATCATGTGACTGAGGGCACCAAAAAAAAATATATATATATATTTTTTTTTGGTGCCCTCAGTCAGGCCACTCACTGAACAGCAGGCCAGGCGCCGCCTACTGGTTTACTAGTGGTTTTATTACTTTATTCAGGGTTAAAGTGGGTGCATCTCATTGTGAAATTGGACTCGGCCCAAATTGGGCTTCAAACGGCCCAAATCTGTCTTCAACCGACCCAAATCTGGCTTCAAACGGCCCAAATCGGGCTTCAAACGGCCCAAATTGGGCTTCAAACAGCCCAAATTTTGACGCATGCACGTCGGCCCGTATCGGCCTGGCCTGCTTGGTATCTAATGCCCGGCCTGAATTATGATCCCAGTCCTCCCCTGCTTGCATGTACAGTTTAACAATCGCTTGTTTGCTGACATGTACAGTAATTCTAACAATTGTTTGTTTGCCACATGTAATGTAATGTGAGATACACTAGTATCGTTCATAATTAATGATTTTGCAGTCTTTCGTTTGACAGTTATTGAAAGTTTTGCGGGGGGGGGGGGGGGGCACCACAAAACAATTACGCTTAGGGCACCCAAATGGCCAGCAGCGGCCCTGATAGAGAGAGAGAGAGATTTAACCTAGGTCACCTGGCCCCTCCCCCAGCTCCCCGCTTTGCACAGAGTCACAGGCGTAGAGAGAGAGAGAGCGTCTCATCTCGGGGACGATAGCGGTTCAAAGCCAGTAAAACACACACACACACACGCATCCACACACACATGAATGCCCACGCATACACAAACAGTTGAAGAAACTTGAATGGAAATGAATGGAAAATGAATTTCCTCTTTGCCAAGACTTTGGCACGCTATGGAGAGAGCGGTTCGAAACACACGGTGACAGGGAGAGGGTAGTGGAGCAGAAGGGTCGGACTGCAAATCTGCACCGCTTACTTCAACACCCGAGTGTTATTTTGTTCTCTGTTTCAGATCAACCAGAGTGCGATGGAGGCGGCTCTCAGTCCTGACATGCTGGCTACTGACCTGGCCTACTACCTTGTGAGGAATGGGGTGAGTAGTGTGCATCTGTAGTGCCTTTTAAACATGTTATCTGGATCATGTCAGGCTAGACAGAGCAGGATATTTTCAGGTTTTGCCTTTCTAAACATGAGGGGTCTTTGTTAAGAAACAACTGGATATGAGCCGTTTTTTCTGCCAGTGGGCGGGGGGCGGGGGGGGGGCGCCGCGGTAGCATGTATCGAAAAAAAGAAATGTGATAGGAAACAGCTTTAGCGAATTTGTAACCAAACCAGGGATTCCACTAGCATTTTTTCTGGCTGGCCAATTGAGCCGCAACATTCCAGAATTCCGGCCTTATAGAATAATTACTGGCCCAGTCAAAATGTAGCCTATTGAAAAAAGATAGATGTAGCCTGATCATTTCATAAATACATAACACATTATTGTATAATTCTTAGCAAACGAAATCTAAATTTTAAATCATTTTTTGATTTCCAAATAATTTTCTAACTATTCACTGCGATGCGGTCTGCGCAAAGGGAGGAGCTGCACGCACACCGCTCCTTATTTAATTAATTAATTCAGTTCGGGTTTGCAGACCCATTAAGATTAAACAATAAAACACAAAAAACAAAAGCTATTATCCAACAAATGTATTTTATTATAGTGAATGAACTCGTCACACACTTTGTGAACTGAGTTTGTCATATATTCCCGTTTAATTAAGCCTAAAGAACACTGGCGGGCCTACATTAAATGTCTCTTTGCATCGAAGAACATGAAATTAAATAACTTGAAAGATAATCTAAATTAAGAAGTTGCCTAATGCCTACCTGCAACAAGCCAGAGATGAGACGTGCAGTCAGTCAAACTTTATAGCCTATATATTTTCTGAAGCGGTCTATATTGACACGATGACGAGGGACTGCAGCTGGTTGACACGCGGGCATCCAACTCGCTTTTAGAACGGACTTATAGCCTACTTCACAACATGAGAATATTTGCTTTACTTTCAACTGAAGGGCAAAAGGTAAGAATATTGTGTTACCTGTAGCCTACATCTGAGAACGAAATCCCTTGTTGCGTCTTGTGAGCTTTGAGACGATGCGCTCCATAAAGTGTTCAGACAAATAAATGAAAGCTGCCCATTAAATACTCCATGGCAAATCAATTGAGGTTCTAGTAGGTTATTTATGCTGAAATGATGTTGATATTAGTGGCTAAATTAACGGACATAATAATAAGCTTAACAACCTGCAGAGGACTTCTCTGTCGCTGCGAGAATTCTCGCAATACGCTTGCGGCAGTTTCTTCATGATCAGCGCTCCGCATGTGCAAAGCAAACTTGCGATTTTTATCAGCAGCACTTGAGGAAACCGTGAGTTTGCTCGTTGATATAAGCGATTGCCCGAACGATTCATTAATTAATAAACTAGTGAACGTGAAGTGAGTCACGAAGAGCCACACCTGCCCACTACGGATATGCGGATAATGACCTGCCACTGTTAAACATGAGCCACGATTGCGTGGAAGCGGATCTTATACCGGTGGTCGAGGTAGATAAGATACGGAGTCGCGGGATTGCGCATAGGCCGGATAATTGTTGTTTAACATGCAGGCCAACCGGCTAGGTGCAGGTTATAATATGGATTCCACTGCATGTTAAGAAGTGGCTTGTGTGTGTTTTAGAAGAACTTTATTTGCAGGACAACTGGAAAATAAATAAATGTATGCCCTCATGTGTATTTGTGTCTATTATCATCTTGTGTTCCAGATGCCATTCAGAGAGGCTCATTGCTTCTCTGGTAAAGCTGTAAAGCTGGCTGAATCCAGGAACATCCTCTTGAATCAACTCACAGTGGAAGACCTCGCCACTGTTAGGTGACACGCACGCACGCACGCACGCACGCACGCACACACACACATACAAATGCCAAAAATCCCTCAAACATATTTGTAATGTTTCTTTTAACAGGATTAATAGTAGTTTCTCTCTATGTAAATTCTTCTTCTTCTCCTCCTTCCCCTCCACCTCATCATCATCATCATCATCTACTCTTCTCTCCAGCCCTCTGTTTGGAAGTGATGTGTCCTCAGTGTGGGACTACAGGAGCAGTGTGGAGCAGTACAGAGCCCCCGGAGGCACAGCCAAGAGTAGCGTCATTGCACAGGTAGAACACCTGAGGAATTGGCTCAAGGAACGGGCAGAGTG
Organism: Poromitra crassiceps; assembly: GCF_964638095.1. Lineage (NCBI taxonomy): Eukaryota > Metazoa > Chordata > Actinopteri > Beryciformes > Melamphaidae > Poromitra > Poromitra crassiceps. The sequence goes on along the minus strand of NC_139623.1, from coordinate 72,858,275 downwards.
ACCTTCGTCCAGTTTCACCTTTTAACCTTCAAACAGGTTTACTGAAACAACTGAAATGAAGTATTAACTGTTACATTGTGATGATCAATTATCTAGCAGTGAGCATGAGATGAAAATAAATAAATTTGACTATTTGCTATTTGAAAACCATACTGCCTTTTCAAACATCCTCCATTGTTCTCTTTTTAAGGACATACAGGATGTCAGTTTCTGTCACTGGTTGACATGTAAACTTCATTAAAAAAAAAGGAGATATAAAAATTTACACTCATTTTGTGTTTGATGTTCATTTTAATAGGTGTCAATTATTTAAAAAACATTAAAACAGAGTGTCTATTAATAATGTGAATACCACAGTAAGCAGAAATAGAAAAACATGCTGATTTATTTTGGACATGATCTCCGAAAACTAAACAGTTTTGCAGACATTTATTTAGTTTGACAGTTATTCAGAATTGATTTTGCCAGTGATGTCATTGGAAGACTTGTAATTAATACAATCCAGTGATTGAGTGCCTTCCTAGGAGTAGCAGATGAATTCATGTACAAGGAAATTCTCAGTTTTCCCTCAGCTTCTGAATGTTTGGTACAATTAGAAAGTACATCACATAAACTTCTAATTCTACTCTTTCCCTTCATCAGGCATATCATTTATTGAAAAAATACATGATTGTAACTGTAAGAAGAATAGAGTTCACATGCAACTGTGGAAATGCAAAAAAAAACCCTAATGGCAGCACATATGAGGAAGTTGAGGTAAACAGCCTTCTGCTCTAAGATATATATATATATATATATATATATATATATATATATATATATATACTGTATATATATATATATATATATATATATATATAAAGGAAAACTCACCTGCAGCCTCCGTGCTATTTGGAGGCTGTCTCAGTAGAATCATTACTAATTAATGATTCATAATTAATGTATTACGGAGAGTAGTATCACTGTTTTCATGGTTTTGTTTTTGCGCGGGAATGCAAGGGAACAACCCCAAATGATCATTTGCATCGGCAACCCATGAATGCACACACAGGTGGCAAAAATACCTCCTGTTTGGAGTAGTCCCTCTGCAGAGGCGGAGAGCCCAGCCAGCAGTTCTACCTGCCTCACTGATACCAGCCGTGGCGCACTGACAGGGGCGTCATGCAAGCCAACAATCTGAATTTTTGAAAAAAAAGATTGGGGGGTTGGAAGCCAGATTTAGAGGAATATCTCATTTGAAATTATCAGACTGAGCAGGTGTAACCATAAGGGTATTTTCCAAACTGCTCAGCCTCCTGGAAAGATCCATAATCACCAGACTAAGTACATTGCCACTGCCCAGGCTCAAAAGACTTGACAAAAAAGGGAGACCACACGTTTCAAAGCAATGTAACACAATGTTTATTTTGGCTGGTATTGCCTTTTCAGAAGGTAGAAATCTTTTATCTTCCATTAGTCTCATCTAGTGTCCTTTAGAGCAGGGGTTCCCAACCTTTTTTGTGCCAAGGACTGGTAGATACATGGGGAAAAAAGTCGCGGACCGGTTGTCAATTTTAATGGTTTTAGTTATATATATTACTCACCAGGTGGCGACAAAGCGACAAAGTTGTACTGTATGTAGCCTATACAGTATTTATGTTTTTGTTTGAACTACAAACATAAAAAAACGTCAACTTGAAACTATGTTTCAACTACCATACACAGCCTATAATATTATAGCCTATGTTTATAAAAAAAAAAAAAAAATGTTTACCTCTTAAAAATGCCCCCTCAGTTACAATGGGCATGACGCTTCTGCGCACTGATACATACCAGCCTAGTTATTCGCGACAGCGCCGCAGAGCGGATTGATTGACAAAGGACATAATAGTTAACTTGTACCCTGCTGCCGCGGAATCCTCAATTTACTCCTGGTCCATCTGATGGACCTTAACGGGTAATCTGTACTAATTTATAAATATTAATTAAAATTTTTAAATTTTTGACTGTTTATAATTCATTGGTAACTTCTTCCCTAATACCTCATACCAACATTTCATACCTATTCGAATTTTAACCCCTCAAATGCCAGTGTACAGTAAGTACAGTAAAAAAAAAAAAGTACATAAAAAAAAAAAAAGTGATTTTTTTTTGCCATTTCCATAAAGACAAACTGGCTTTGGGTCTGATATTATGGGCAAGTTGGGGTGTTTTACAAAAGTCACCACTGCAAGATGCCTAGTATCAAAGATTCGCAGGCATGATGTCACAATAGCTATGACATCACTAGCCTATGACATCATCAGTGATGTCATGAGATGATTTTTTGTCAATAATATGTCACTGATGACATTACTGATGATGTCACAGACATTGTGACATCATCAGTGGGTTTTTGTATTTTTTGTGATTTTTTGTAAAAATAGTATTTTTTCATATTTTGAGCCAAAAATCCAAAAAGCGCATGTTTTGGACTACCAGCCATTTTCCCCAAAAAACACAAACAAGCTTTAGTCCAGCATCTATCCTGGTCTAAAGGCTTCAAATCAGTAGTGTGGACTGTCAAATTCAGTTTTATAATATTTTCCCATCTTTGGCATAGGAATCCGTTTTTTTTACATTTCATGTAAACTGTATGGAATTGATTGCTATGCCAAAACTGGGGGAATATGGGGAAATAGGCAAACACATTAGAAACTACAATTTTAACCGCTTGAGTCAAGGTGAGATGTGTAACATCAAGGAAATAATGATTTTTTGAAAAATTTGCTGGAAGTAAAAAAAAAATGTTCTTTTTGTGCAAAATTAACATTGAAATCAATGGGACAGCTATGCAATGGACTTTGAGACCATGTAACTCCCCCAAAATTTCTACCAACTCCAAGGTTAGATATTAAGGTCAAAGTTCAAGGTATTTGGTCCAGGATGCCCGCTGAAATAAATGAAATAAATTAATTTTGTGAAAATTTGCTGGGAGTACCAATAGAGTGGTTTCAATGGAAGTCAATGGGTCCATCAGATGAACCAGGAGTAAATTGAGGAGTATTTTTGAAAATAGGTCTTAGGATCGTATAAAAATGATAACTATGATTGATTTTTGTCAAATACCCCCCAAAAAATACCTAGCCTTAGTTTAAGACCATATACTCAAAAAATGTCGAAACGGCCCATACGCGAATGCAGGAAAAGTCCATCAGATGGACTAGGAGGGTACAAGTGTTCATTCGCACACAGGAGAGCACAGCACACATGGACGAACCAAGATGCACATGAGTAGCGTTACTTGAATGTGAATAAAGTTTTATTTGTTTAAGCTTAAAACAATTCTGGTTTCTAGTCTGAGTCGGTAACCACGATAGCCTTTACACTGCAAACATCCATCTGTTAAGATAGCTTAGGAGAGATGCCATAGGCTAGCAAGACATACCGGTCTGTAAGCCACATTAAAACATGTTTAACACATGGATGTTTTTTAACACGTGGATGTTTGTTTTTTTAATGACCAAACCCTAACCAAATTGTTTCACTTGCCTAACCATTAACCTAACAACCAACCTTCTAGGTGTAATGTTAATTCATGTTTTAATTTGGGTTAGAACGGTCAGCAAGCGCATATTCGCTATACGTATTGTAGCGAATCAGTGTTACACATACAGTGGTGAGCAATGGTAGTGTCTCGACTACAGATGGGAACGTATGTGTGGGAGTGTTACTAAGGGGAACACTATGCTTGTGGAACACTTCCGGGGGAGACTGAGCATGCGTGGGCAGTCTCCGGTTACCGCCTAAGGGGAAAGCTGCTAGCTATGAGCGTGACAACCGCCTAGAGTTGTGATATGACTAACTGTGAATAAAGATCCCTGTACCAGCAAGAAGCCTCTATCTCTTCAATACCAGGAACGCTACATTGGTGTCAGAAGTTGAAACGGTGAATATTGCCTCCAGAATCGGCGAGATAGCGAACAAGTTCCTGAAGAAAAAGCGCGGGACGGAGCCGCCGAAAATGAAGAGGGAGATAGAAGAGGCTGAAGCCTCGGTGTGCGCGGAGATGAGGAGTACAGTGGAGGGCGTAAAGGGGATATACAGACGGATGAGGAAGGAATACAGACAGATGGCGGAGAGCCTCGGGCGGGAGGAGAACAATGCTGAACCGGACCCCGCTGGCAGACAGGCGGAGAGTGACGAGGCTGAAGCAAGGGCGGCAGCGGGAGACGGCGCCCGCAGAACCAGGAAGGACGTGCCCGTCCCGAAATACAACGGTAAAGGCGAGTGGGAAGCGTACTGCAAGCAGTTTGAGACAGCTGCAGAATGGAATGGCTGGACGAGAGGGGAGAGGGCCAGCCATCTCGTGATGTCCCTCGAGGGCGAGGCTACGGCGTGCGTGTCGGCAATAGCCGATACAAAGGACTTGAATGCGGTGATGGGGGCCCTGCGGAGACGCTTCGGCCGATGTGAAGAGCAGGCCATCGTAGCCGCGGAACTGTGTAACAGACGCAGACGGCAGGGCAGGGTCCGAAATACAGGGGGTCTCAGGGGGTCCAAGACCCCTTGATTGACAGTTGAGAGCCCCTGAAAGGCCCAATAGCAAAATGTTGGGGGGTCTCTGGAACAGTCTGCAAGTCAGTAAAAATGTATTTTAAAGGCATAGGCCCCTATCGTTGCATCGGCGCAGTTTCTAGGCCGAGCGGCAGGCGCAGATCAAAGCAGTGGGCGTGGAAAGGCGCACTTGATATCGTCGTGCTGGCGCTAGATGCAGCCCAAAGCATTACAACCACGCCTTTTAGGCGTAAAATTATGCACCGTCATGCTCATTGGATAAGTGCAATAAACGAATCGCACGCTTGCCTTTTTAGCTCCAATTCCAGTGATCCCGCAAAACCAGACGAAAGCCAAACGCTCTGCCCCCCCCCCCCCCCTCCCTTCATCCAGCCTGTCTGTCTGCATTATAGGCTATTATTCCATATTATTATGCTTCTCAAACCAATCTAACTGCAGTTTCAATACTGCAAGCATGTAAATACGCTACACTATAGCAAGATCAAAGTGAAAATAATGTTCTATGCATCAGCTAGAAAAATATAGCCTATTAGATTGGTGAAAGTTTGTCCAGAAAGATATCATTTTCTCTCGCCTGCTGCAGGAAGGATGATGCACATAAATATACCCTACATTATGTCAAGTCATTGCATAAATGTGTTTTTATTGTAAAACTAAATGTGAAATAGGGCCAAGTTATTGGACGGACATCACAGTATAGCAGATGCCATTAGAAGCGCGTTCCGAAGCGCGTTCCGCTGTTACTTCTCTAAATCACGTTAACTGGACAAGGGGTATATATATGCCCAGGAGGACATATATGTTTCACATAGGGTGGTGTTTTCATTTCGAGGTTTTATTTGGTCCAATATTGAAATGTTGACAATGGCAGGCTGTGTTACCATTACACATTAATTTAGAACTACCTTTTATATCTATTTTGGCTCATTTGGTGGCTATTTAGTAGCGAAATGAAGAAACACAATGCATGCTGGGAACTCAGAGAGAGAGAGAGAGAAGGGTGACAGAGAAGAAGCAGTGAAGGCAAAGAATAGGCCTGCTTTTCAAAAGCGCAAAGCGCTAAATGTAGGCCAGCTCCCAAGATATGACTAGGCTGGTATTTAGCGCCGACACGCCCACTTTGGGACTGCGCCACGCCCATTCGGCCTAAAGCGCATTTGGCAGCCTAAAGCCTATTGCTATCTTGCCGAAACAGGCGCAAGGCACGTTTTTTTGCGGTTAAGGCCCGTAATAGCGCCGATGGCCTGTGGGAGAATAGAGCCCATGATATGTCTACTATTCATTATTCAATTGAAAACATTGTTGTTGTAGTGTTTTCTCACCATTGAATACCCAGGTGTTTCTGTTAAGGCCTCCTTCCATGGGTGGCGCTGTTGCAATGGCCCCGCGTTCTCCACAATCCCAATGTTGTGTAGTTTATAAAATCCCAAATAGGCCCCCTACATCATGAAAGCGGTGGATTTTTTTCCTGCTTCAACATCAACTTGGTTAAAAACGCTGACTAAATATGTCAAAGAGAATGCAGAGAAGCTCATTACTTGCTAACTTTGGATTCACTTCTAAAAAGCTGAATCAGAACAACAAAACGTAGTGCAGACCCCAGAGCACTAGGTAGGGAACCCGCCCCCCCGATTGCCACCGGGTATTTCGCACCCTGCGGCAGGGTGAGTCGCTGCGTGCACTGGCAACGGACATTGAGACTCTCAGCCGGTGCGCATACAGTCAGCTACCGACGGAGGCGCTGGATGGGTTAGCCCTAAGCTACTTTGCCCAGGCCATCGAGCCACGGAGTCTAAGCCAGAAGGTAACGCTGAGACATCCGAAAACACTGGGAGCAGCGCTGGAGTTGGCGCTGGAGATAGAGACAGTAGAAGGCTGGGACACGAGCAGCGGCATAATGGAGGCCGCCCCTGTGGTGAGAATGGCAGCGGACAGCCCGCTACAAGAAGAGCCAGCGTGGAAGATGGCCTTGGCAGAGCAAGGCAACATGGTGAAAGAACTGTCCGAGTCAGTACAGCAGCTAAAAGAACAACTGCTCCGCAGCGTGACCCTACAGCCCAACCCCGCTCGGCAGCCCACTCCGCGGAACATTAGCTGGGGCAGAGGGAGAGTGATCTGCTGGAGATGTGGACGGCCCGGACATCGGGAAGCAGAATGCCGCCAGAGAACGTGGAACCAGGGAAACGGCACAGGGCCCGTCCAGATGGGGAGAGACGGGTTCCCGATGTCACAGTCCCCGTAGCCACGTAGTCGCAGGAGGGAGCCCACCGACAGCAACGGGGAGGTGGGGCTCCGCCTTCCCCTGAAGTAGACGACATCGCCGGAGCTGTCAGCATGCAGAGCGGGCCGCGCACGATGAACGGCTGCCATGTTCCAGTCTACCTACAGGGGAGATACTGTGTCGCCCTAGTGGACACGGGGTGTACAGCAACGCTGGTGAACGTCAACATGGTGCCCGAGGGAACGCGTCTGGAGCAGCCAGCGGCACAGCTGCTGAGGACAGTATCCGGTGAGTTGATGCCAATGAGGGGAAGGGGGTATGTATGGATAACAGTGGGGGGACACACAGTGGACTTTCCCGTGTGGGTAGTAGAAATGGCGGGACCCTGCATCCTGGGGGAGGACTACTTGACGCTAAACCAATGCACAGTAGACCTAGGGAAGAGCACATTGACATTTGCAGGGGGGTCAGTAGTACGGATGGGCCACCCTCCCACCGCCCCAGGGGAGCGGCCTAACGTAAATAACATCACTGTATATCGCGTCACTGTAGAGCACGAAACCCACCCAACAAACCAAGCCCCTACCCCAGCCCTGACCCCTGCCCCGCCCCAAACCCCTCCCCCAACCCAGACCCTGTCCTACACCAAACCCCTCCCCAAGACCATGCCCCTAGCCCACCTCCGAATGCTTACCCTCAGCCACCGCCACAGGCGGAGGGGGAGACCGAGAGGTTAGAGATGCTGAGGGGATTGCACCAACGCCAGAGTGAGGGTTTAGAACCCCAACAGAGCGATGAACTGTGGCGAGTACTCGAAGAATATAAGGACATTTTCACAATGTCGGATGATGAGCTAGGCTGCACCCACCTGGTGGAACACGAAATAGACACTGAGGGGGTCCCAGCAGCGAGGAGAGACATAGCGAACGAAGCTGTAGAGAACATGCTGCAGGCGGGGATCATTGAGCCATCAGACAGCCCGTGGGCGTCAGGGGTAGTGTTGGTGAGAAAGAAAAATAGCTCCAAAATGCGGTTTTGTGTAGACTATAGGGGGCTGAACAAAGTGACAAAAAAAGACACGTACCCGACTACCCGATGCCCATCATCGAGGAACTGTTAGACGCAGCGGGGGAGTCATCCTGGTTCTCATCCCTAGACCTCCGTAGCGGGTACTGGCAGGTGCCCCTCTGCGACGATGCCAAGCCAAAGACCGCCTTCCGCACCGAGAAGGGGCTGTGGCAGTTTCGAGTACTCAGTTTCGGGCTGTGCAACGCACCAGCAACGTTCGAGAGGTTAATGGAGAAACTGCTGGGAGACATTCCCCGAACCGAATGCGTCGTGTACTTAGATGACATCTTGACACACGGGGGCTCGTTTCAGGCAGCGGTGGGGGCGCTACGAAAGGTCCTGCAGAAGATAGCAGAGGCGGGTCTGAAGTTACACCCAGTTAAGTGCCACTTCCTGAAGAGGAGGGTGGAGTTCTTAGGGCATGGCATCGGCGCGGGGGGCATTCGCACCCTGGAAGAGAAGACTCGGGCGATCGTAGAGTGGCCCACCCCCAGAGACAAAGGCGAACTCGAGAGCTTCGTAGGGTTAGCCTCATACTATAGGAAATTCGTAAACGGGTTTTTTAAAATAGCAGAACCACTGTTCAGGTTAAAAGAGAAGAACGCAGACTTCCACTGGACGACAGAATGCCACCTAGCCTTCAAATCCCTCAAGAAAGCGCTGACCGAGTCTCCGGTGCTTAGGGCACCAGACCCCGCACTGCCGTTCCTACTAGACACTGATGCCAGCAACGGGGGTATGGGGGCCGTGCTGTCCCAGGCGGGGCCGGAGGGGGAGCGGGTGGTGGCGTACTTCAGCAAAACTTTTGATAAAACAGAACGTAACTACTGCGTCACCCGCCGGGAGCTCCTCGCCGTCGTAGAAGCACTACGACACTTTAGATACTACCTCCTGGGACAGCCTCGGTTCACCATATGGACCGACCACTCGGCGCTGCAGTGGCTGAGGTCCTTCCGAGAGCCGGAGGGACAGGTGTGCCGCTGGTTAGAAAGGATGGCGGACTACAACTTCACCATAGAGCACAGAGCAGGGGCGCACCACATCAACGCAGACGCCCTGTCACGACGACCCTGCGCAGAGAGAGGGTGTGCGTACTGCGAGAAGAGAGAAGGAAGGGAGAGAGAGCTCCAAGAGGAAGCGAGGATATGCCCTAACCATACGGGGGACGGACCAGTATGCAAGGCACTGCAGGTGGCAGAAGCGGCAGATTGGAGGGCCCATCAAGAGAACGACCTGGAGCTGGGGCCAGTACTGCGATGGGTAGAAGAGGGCCAGAAGCCGCCGTGGGAAGAGGTGGCCGCGGTCACCGACGCAACCAAGGTGCTGTGGTCAGAGTTCGAAACCTTGAGATTGAGCAACGGGGTACTGATGAAGTCCTGGAAGGAACCAGCGACGGGAGAGAGCCAGTGGCGGAAAGTAGTACCGGCGACGCTGAGAGAGGCGGTGTGCAGGAGCGGCCATGGAACTGCAGGGGCCGGACATTTTGGAGTAAAAAAAACACTCCGTCGCCTGAGGCAGGGTTTCTATTGGGGGAGGATGAGGAGAGACGTGCAGCACTTTTGTCGACGGTGCGACCTCTGCACAGCGTACAAAGGTCCGTTAGACCAGTCTCGCACCCCGCTCCAGCAGCTAGCAGCAGGAGCTCCCATGGAGAGGGTGGCGGTGGACGTGATGGGACCGTTTCCGCGCACAGACGATGGAAATCGATACGTCCTGGCCGCCATGGACTATTTCACAAAATGGCCAGAAGCATACGCGCTGCCCAACCAGGAGGCGGGAACGGTGGTCGACGCACTGGTGGCGGGCATGTTCAGTAGGTTCGGAGCACCGGAGACCCTCCACAGTGACCAAGGGAGGAACTTTGAGTCACGAGTGTTCACCACCATGTGCGAGAAACTGAACATAAAAAAGACGCGTACCACAGCACTGCACCCCCAGAGCGATGGCCTGGTGGAAAGATTCAATCGGACACTGAAAAAGCAGTTGGCCATCCTCACAGAGGAGCACCAGAAAGACTGGGACACGCACCTGCCTCTCATCCTCATGGCCTACAGATCTGCCGCCCAAGAGTCCACCTCCTGCACACCCGCGCTGCTCATGTTAGGCCGAGAACTGAGGACGCCAGCAGAAATGGCGTTCGGCAAACCACCAGATGCACTGGATGCGCCCCCGGGGCGAGAGTACGCCAGGAGGCTACAAGATCGATTAGAGTCCGCTCACAACTTCGCTCGAGGCCAGCTGGAGAAAGCGGGCATGAGACAAAAAAGGAACTATGACGTGAGGGCGAAGGGAAAGCATTTCCAGGGGGGGGATTTGGTCTGGGTGTACACACCCCGGAGAAAGAAAGGGCGTAACCCTAAACTGGACTGTCACTGGACAGGCCCATGCAGGGTCCTGGAGAGAATGGGGGAGGTGGTGTACCGAGTGCAGATGCCACTTGGTGGCAGGAAGGTACTCCACCGAGACAGGTTGGCCCCGTACCGGGGGGGGTGCACCCTTCCCCCAGATCTCGGCCGCCCAGCGGTTTCACCTAGACGTGCTAGGAGAAGGGAACTGTTTCCACAGGGAGGGGCGTCCGGCTATGACCGGACGGCCACCACCCAGGGGCTTGAAGTCTCAGAAACACTGCAGGTGGGATCAGCCCCACAGGCAGAATCACAGAGACTAACACGGCCACGGAGAGAGACACGGGCTCCAGGACATTTGGAGAACTTTGAACTGTATAAAAAAAAAAAAAAGGAAGGAGGATGGTGGTTGAAATGTTGTCTAAAAAAAAGAAAAATGTATATGGCATGAGATATTGTGGGGAATGAAGATGTGGGAGAAGCTAGACATGAAACATAAAAAGTGGTTAAAAGACAAAAGAAATGTTAAAGAAAAGAAAAGATGTTTGGGTGTGTTTTGGTACAGGGGGATGTGTGGGTGTGGTGTCAACGTGGGCGTTGACTTATTGTTGGGCGAGGAGTATGTAGCGAATCAGTGTTACACATACAGTGGTGAGCAATGGTAGTGTCTCGACTACAGATGGGAACGTATGTGTGGGAGTGTTACTAAGGGGAACACTATGCTTGTGGAACACTTCCGGGGGAGACAGAGGCCCAATTCCAATCCGCCCCCTAAAGACTCAAGCCCTGAACCCTCAGTCCCTCTAATGGCCGCCATCTGAAAGTGGTTGAGTCATCAAGTGTGGAAGGGATCCACATTGGATAAATAAGAGGATTGGGACAGCAGAGCCCTTTGCACTTGACAAGATGATGTTGACTCTGGCAGGTTTGGGGCTCGCTATATATTGTTTATTGTCAAGATGCCTAAGGTGTTTGAGGATAGACTCCCTGATGAGTCTGTTCTCATCCAGGCTCTGGCTCTACAGAGTGGACAACAGGTAATTTAAAAATAAATGTAGCTACTGTGTCTACTGCAAAATCTGCAATCTGCAACATGTGTAATTATAATTAAAATAAGCATAATAATGACATGTCACCCAACATTATACACAATGTCAATACTGTACAATACAGATTCGGTAAAACTATTTCTCATTCATCAAAAAAGTTGTGGATTGCAATTGTAATAGAAATGATTGATGATTATTCTAGGATTGTGTAAAATAACTACTTGCATTCCTCTGATATAATATTTTTTGTCTAATCTGAAATCCCTATTAATGTAATGTTTCATTGTCAATTAAGGCATTCCAGCGCACTCGCAAACACCGCGTTCGTTTCGCGTGTGTGTTCTTTTATTTTTTTGACAGATATTTGCAGCCTTCCCTGTTTTATACCTCACAACGCTATGCATTGTGGGCAATTCCCTTTCCGTAAGTGGCCATAGCTGCTCCCTTACGGTAAGGGGGCAGAAAGGGCTCACTCTGAGCCCTCATTCACTTTGCGATTTCACCGTGGGACATCCCTAAACCCTCACTCCCTTCACGTGAACTTGCCTCTAAGGGCTTGAGTCAGTAAGGGGGCGAATTGGAATTGGGCCTGAGCATGCGTGGGCAGTCTCCGGTTACCGCCTAAGGGGAAAGCTGCTAGCTATGAGCGTGACAACCGCCTAGAGTTGTGATATGACTACCGGTAACTGTGAATAAAGATCCCTGTACCAGCAAGAAGCCTCTATCTCTTCAATACCAGGAACGCTACAGTATGTATCAGTGCGGCAGGTAGAACCAGAACTGCTGGCTGGGCTCTCCGGCTCTGCGGAGAGGTACTTGGCTGTTGGAGCATGCAATCACCGTGTGTGTGTGTGTGTGTTTGTGGCACCTGCTGGACGCTGTAGTTGGTGCTGTCACTAATTGCTGATACCCATTGGCACATACAATCACTGTCAGTCTGTGTGTGTTTGGGTGTCCCTCTCTGGCTGGCATGTGTAGTGCTATCACTAATTGGTGTGTGTCTGTGTGTGTAGTGTCACCTGCTGGCTGCTGTGAGTAGTGCTATGATTATTTGTCCGTTTTTGGTAATTGAAATCGGCCATAATGACGTAATTAAAAAATCGGACCCTGTCACTGTCTGCTTGGGACCTCCGCCGGTACCTGTGCCAAATATGAATGCTGTCAAACCGACGGTGTCCGAGGGAAATGCAACAGAGAGACATGGATTTGTAAGTTTGACCTTTTATGAGTTAGATCCTTTTTAGTTTCAGTAACCCCTTCCCCTGATTTCTGAATCAAAGTACCCCCTTTACCCGACTACAACATTTTGCTTAGAAAGCTGTACTGCAAGAGAAAACTAGTATTATGATCCAATGAATGAATGATAACCCACCTTTGAATAATGTACAACATTGCAAAATAAGTGAGTTGCACTTTGTGCCTCATGAGCAGATTTATTTGAATGCTTCGTTTATTTTCATGATTTATTCTTACATTTTTCCATTTTCCCCTTTTTGTCTCAAGTACCCCAGTTTGGGAAACACACGGTTAGATCTTGTGTTGCAAAGTAGAGGTCTTCGGATATGCCTGAGCCCCCCAAATACTCAAGGACCCGACGTGGACCCGGGGCCAGGGCTCGGGTCGGGTCCGTTCAAAAGAAGTGACTCCGGGTCCAACATTTATCGGGTCTGTACCGGGTCCGCGTCTCAGCTTTCTAATATGGGTCCAGGAAGTAACACAGGTGCACCGAATCCTTAATTAGGGTTTCCAACTTCCAGTCCATTTAGGTGTTCCAGTGCTGGGGCCCTAATTAGTGAGTTGGTTGCACCTGTGTTTACCCTGCCTTTTAGACACAAAATGGCAGCTGTGAAAAGGGCCCATCGGGTCGCGGCACACATTTCCTGCGTCCAATAGGGTACGGGTCGGTCCATAATTTTGGACCCGTGAAGAGCTCTATTGCAAAGTAATACAAGTGTGTGTTGTCCCAAAGAAGAGACACAGTCGTGTAAATAATGACACATCCTTTAAGAGTTAGTAAATGAGTTAAATGTTTCAATAAGTCATGTGACACGGTGTCATATGTTAACCAGTAGGGATGTCACAATATATCGTCCCACAATATATCACGATATCAAAACTTGACAATATGTATCGTTGAGAGGAAATCTCATATCGCGAGAAAAAGAAGCTGAACATGGTGGCACTGATCTGCATCTGATTGCATGCTCGCTCTCCTTTTCATTGCTTTGTTTGAACAGACGAGGGACGTTACAGACACGGAGGATGAAAATGGTGAAATTACTCAAATTAGCGTGGAGGAGGATGCCCCCTCAACTTACAAATCGATCGCAAAGAAATATTGTTAAAATATATCGTTATCGTGAACCCAATATCGTGTATTGTATCGTATCGTGAACTGAGTGTATCGTGACACCCCTAGTTACCAGGGTCAATTTCTTCTACAGTTTTGGTTTTCTTTGATGCTCTGTCATTGGTTGAATGCCATGTCAAATATATAATATATATATTATATATATAATATATAATATGAATGCCATGTCAAATATAATATATATATATTATATATAATATATAATATGAATGCCATGTAAAATATCCAATACTCACATAGCACACTCAAACTCCATATTGGCAATCACAAACTTTTCAGAGCATCACACTTTTTTTTGCAGTAGTACTTCATACTAGCATGCCACAGATTTGCACAACAGTTAAATATATTAAATAAATAACCACAATGACAGTATGTTGTGATGCTTTAATGCAGGTAGAGGTTGCCTTTAAACATAGTTTGTTCCACTTTAACCACATGTTTTGTTTTGGGGGCTAAGTTAGTGTATCAGCATTGAGAAAACACAGAGCCACACATAGAGCACACCAGGCAGAACTGCACTGGCCTCGGACCGGTACACCACTCTGCCATCTAGAGGCTGCGTAGGCCGGAATATGTCGGTCATGGGCTGGCCGGTCCAAAATCGACACTTCTCAGCTATTGCCACCAGCTGGAGAGGAGAGGAATGACAAGAGGGAAGTAAACAGAGGGGTAGAAGGGAGAGATGGAGTGCAGGGATACAAAAGGAGAGATCAGCGAATAGATTTGACACTAGTTAAAATGTACATTAAAGGAACACTCCGCCCATTTTCAACCAGCTTTGTATCATTAGAACATCAGTAGTATATCAGAAAACTAAACAGTTTTGAAGTCTGTCATTTAATTTGACAGTTATTGAGTGTTAAAGTGTGGACCAGTGACATCACTGGTCCACACTAACTCAAATTAATAACTCATTAACTCAAATCAACTCTCAATAACTGTCAAACTATTCATCATTCATCTAGTTTGACAGTTATTGAGAGTTTATTTGAGTTAATGAGTTATTTGAGTTAGTGTGGACCAGTGATGTCACTGGTCCACACTTTAACACTCAATAACTGTCAAATTAAATGACAGACTTCAAAACAGTTTACAGTTTTCTGATATACTACTGATGTTCTAATGATACAAAGCTGGTTGAAAATGGGCAGAGTGTTCCTTTAAGTTCAGATTTGCACTGTCCCAAAGCAGCTATTCTCTTCATTGATTTCATCTCTGCGTTCAACAACACCATCAGGCCAGGCTGCTGGATGTGGACACAGGTACCTGCAACTGGATCCTGGACTTCTTGTCAAAGAAGGCTATAACCAGGAAAACTAATTTGTCACCAGTCGCTTTAGTTGACCCTGAACCTTTAAATTCAATGTTTTGCCTGCGCACCTGTCGGTTGCTGATGGGCAGGGTCTTGTGGAACACTGTCCAAGCAACTGCCTGTTCACAACCTGGCGTTGTCATGGAGCCCACATAGCGATAGTAACTATGGAGGTCCTTTGCAGAAGGAATGATGTCACTGAGCCGGAAATCTGGGATCACTGTGGTGCTGCCTGAGAGGGAAAAGGGAAGGAGAACAGTAGAGAAACATAATAAAGGTGAAATAAAAAATAATTATGGGATTTGGGGTAGAGCATATCACACAATAGATTCTAACCAAAGAGATTAATTGAAAAATCTCAGATTAGGGCCCATATACAGTATACCACAAAATATATACTTTTTTATTATTTCTTTACATTGACGTAACCAAGCTCATACCATTGTTCTGTACACGGCCTAAAGCATCTATCACAGTGTCGATATGAGGGTGATCATCTGTCATTTCCTGTGAGGGAGACACCTCAAATATGAGAGAGATACAGCATTAAGATACAGAATTGGAAAGATGAATAAATAACACAGCTGAGCACCTCAAACAGGAAGGCGAGCAGCGCTATACCAGCCATGTCATGTTCTGCTTCTGCCAGAGAACCATAGGGCTCCTTAATGTGGACTATGTGCAGCTGGAGAGAGAGAGAGTGGAAGAAAATTGTGAATTACAATAAAGTGGCATGCACTTTTTATACTACTGCAACACACTGTATAAGTCAAACCTACTGTATATAAAAACATTAGCTGGCCTCAGAATATCAAGTTTATACTGAATTATGAATGAATAGTTCCTATCTTCAGTTCTGATTGGCTGAGTCATGTTCAATCAAATGTAAAATACCCAATAAATGCACACCTGGTACTTTGATTAGCTACTGTATTGATCGGACTAAGCAAAACATGTGATTGTCATTATTGATTAATGCAATTCTTTAATAGAATGGTGTCTTTCTGCTGTTTTATTAAAGCAAGATTACCCAATAAGCTCTGCTTGACAGTGATGATGATGATACATCAGCTAAATCACTCTACTGTATATAGAACCCTATTGTTATAGCATCACATTATGCATTGTTGGGCACTCTGCTATTTACCTCCATGGGGAATCTCTCTCCGTCTATAGTGTGCTCTGATCCCGGTCTCCCGTTCACTCCCCAGTGGAAGTGAAACTGTGCGGCTCTGTAGTGCCCTGGCAGAGCCCCTCCAGTCAGACGCACTGACTGAGGCAGTGTGAAGTGGGCTGCAGGGAAGACAGAGGGAAAACTCAGTTTAGAGCAGTGGTGCCCAACCACCGGGCCGCGGACTGGTACCGGGCCGCGAGCGCGGACCTACAAAAAATAATAATAATAATTATACTTTTTTGTTTTTACAAACTACAAACATAAATAAGCTGACCCCTACAGGCTTTACAGATTTGACTGATGTGATTTACTATGACATGATTAGGCACAAGCTGTTGGTCATTGGTAATCAAGACCTTGTTTTCAGTCAGCACTGGGGTTCGGCTCATTCAGATTGTCCCTGATGAAGGCTTAGGCCTAAACATGTTGGAGTGTTTGAACTAGCCAAGATAGAATAAAGGCTTTTTATTCATAAGAAGAGTTGCCTTGGACTTTTTTCAACATTTATATGGACTTTCCCCTTTTGAGTTCCAAAGAGCACTTTTTTTTTTTTTCCAACTTTGATCCAGAGCGTCGTAGCCCTCTCTTATATTTTCTTCTTTCATAAATAAACGTCAACTTGAAACTATGTTCCAACTACCACATAGCCTATAATATTATAGCCTATGTTTATAAAAAAGAAATATATATATATATATATATATATTATTATTAAAATTGACAACCGGTCGGCGACTTTTTTTTCCATCTATCTACCGGTCCGCGGCACAAAAAAAGGTTGGGAACCCCTGGTTTAGAGGGCTAGGGGGAGGGGGGGGGGGTGAGGACAGCTTCAAAGTAGGCAAAGCAAAGTGGGGCTAGAGGAGCAGAGAGATGTGTTGTGCTGTGTTGTGGTTGTCAGTCAGTATATGACAAACCGTTTGGTTGATTTAGCCTACATAATGTCCACGTTTTTGAGTGAAAACACCCTTTAATGTTTCATGCTTTTGATAGTTACCAGAGTGTCCCATGTTTTCCACTGTGATGTTGATTCTGTTGGTGTGACCCATGAAGTCGAGGGGGGGCAGGGCACTGTTAACATGCACTTTGCTGGTGACGATGTTGATAGGTGACTGGCGTAGTCCTCCACAACTTGGAAACTGAGCGGCCCAGTGACTAGGGTCTAAAACAGCAACAGATTTTAACTTTCACTGTACCTCCATGAGCAAAATATTGACACTCATATAATATAATATAATATAATATAATATAATATAATATAATATAATATAATATAATATATAATATAATCATATAAAAATGTTTTTTTACTTTGCTGCGTTCATCTAAACGTTCTGCTACTCCCGGCCATGTCTCATGTTATGTGGCATGCTCCACCCATACTAACTTGTGTAGGTTCATACAAATCATAAAAGGTATATTTAAAACTACAGTAAGGGCTGCTATTGATGATTGATTTATTATCCACTAGTTGGGATGCACGTGCCACAATAGGTTGAGGCCACGTCTCGTCATAGACGCTGGTTTAGCTGGCTCAGCCTGGCTGGGGGCGTGGTCAGGGTGGGGTAAAAACCCCCGTTCTATCCATTCAGCAAAGTTAGAATTTAGCTGATAGCCCAGCCCAGGCAGACACGATCGGGGATTTAACCACCACAGTAAACGCACATCTGAGCAGACATCTTGTGTTCTGCTCTAGAACCCCCAAACCTGTAGTTTAGAGCCGCAGCACCGTCTTTTGGTGAGTCAGCCCATGAGATATATGGACGGTTTTACCCCACTCATGCGCCAGCCGTTTAACATTTTATGGGCGTTCCCAAACATGCCGACTGTATACTCTATACGTGCAGACTTCTGGGGATGTGCATGCAGCCACAATTCTGCACAGCCTTGCCAAAAATGCTCATAAACAGCTTACATTTGGGAATGGAAAAATCAGCTTTGTCAGTCCCTGCCAATGCTCAATGCCCATGTGCAGTTTCAGATTGATTAGCCAACCCATTGGGGAGATAAATGGATGCAGACAGACAGACAGACAGACAGAAAAACTGAATGACAGAGCTTTCCTCATTTTCTAGTAGGATGATCACTGATTCTGTGATACTACTATAATTAACTTGTGATCAGTGGTGAGTGTTATGCTGATGTCACTTGTTCAAACAGAATGTGATGACCTTATTGTGAGGGGGTGTGGCCTAGTGCGACACCTTTGTCTTTTTGACACCAGTTGTCTTTTGCTGGCACTCTTAACCCCCTCTCTCTCCACTCCTTATACCAGAGATGGGGACTTGGACTTGAGTCACACTTAAGTCTCACTCACAGTGACTTGAGACTTGACTTGAGACTCGTCCTCAAAGACTTGAGACTTGACTTGGACTTGAGTTTTGGGACTTGTGAACAATCTTTATTTTTTATTTAATTTTTTGGGTGCATTAACATTAACGTCCCTGGAAACCAGAAATATTTCTTTATTATTTAGCATTTTGAGTTCATCACATCACAGGACCCTATGTTAATAAGCCACCAGCCAAATTTGAACGATGATGAACGTCGCAAAGTATATAAATGTAGGTTTGACAGTCGTGGCAAAACTCATGAGAATCAATTATTTTTTAGAGTGTATTTTCTCCCGCGGACTGTGTGGGCGTGTCCCGTCTGCAGCAGGTTTTCCGAGAGAGAGAGAGCGCGAGACAGAGGGGGGGAGGGAAACGGAGAAAGAGATCGAGTGCTGTGTGTCGAACACAGCACTCGTGCTGTGTGTCCACAGCATGAGTGTGTGTGTGTGTGTGTGTGTGTGTGTGTTCGTTGCTCGGAGAGGGAGAGAGAGAGACTTGCTGCGACTGCACAGCACTACTGTGTCTGTTTGTGTGTGTGTGTGTGTGTGTGAGAGAGAGAGTAACCTCGCGTCACCAGCCTGTGTGTCTCTCTCTGTGCTCTCTCTCTCACTAGTCCCGAGAGAGAGAGAGAGAGAGAGAGAGAGAGAGAGAGAGAGAGAGAGAGAGAGAGAGAGAGAAGCATAGCGCTTGGCACGACGGCACACAGAGTGGGAGGGAGACGGACAGCGAGGGAGCGCTGTCACTGGGGGCAAAGAACGGACAAAAGGAGGGTGGGTGCGGATTGCGCGCGTGTACAAAGGTTATATAGAGCTTATGACTTCATAAGCTCCTGCGTTTTAGCACCTCGCGCACTGCTGTCTTCAATGAGGAAGTACTTTGTAGAATCTTGTAGAAAAGTGTCGATTTTAAGGTTTTGGGTTGAAAGTACGGTAATGTATAATAATTTCGGAGGCACAAAATTACTAACATAAGACCCTAAATAACATAGTTAGAACGTTTTTGTGGATTTTGGTTTCCAGGGACTTTAAGGAAATCTATACTGATGTCATCCAATCAATGCTGTAACTGTATGCTAATAGATAAAGGAGTGAGGATAATACAGTACATGCTTTGAATTCCTTAGTTTTAGCTATGCAGTGTTCTAAGCAGACTGGATGGCATGTCACAGATGATAGAACGCTCATCCATAAGAGACTTGAGACTTGACTTGGACTTGCTCCTCAAAGACTTGAGACTTGACTTGGACTTGCTCCTCAAAGACTTGAGACTTGACTTGGACTTGCTCCTCAAATACTTGAGACTTGACTTGGACTTGAGCTCAAAGACTTGAGACTTGACTTGGACTTGAGCTCAAAGACTTGAGACTTGACTTAGACTTGCAAAAAATGACTTGTGAGCATCTCTGCCTTATACACACATTAGTAAAACATTAGCACATTGATTTGGACATATCAGCATATGCACATGAACACTGTTCTTCTGCGCTAATGCAACGAGTGAGCGAGTGAATTAATTTGACGCATATATAATGCTGTTTAAAAACGTTACACATAGCACCTTTAAAAAGGGTTGAGAACAGTTGCTTATTAAGGACACTTTGACGGATGGCTGTGATCTTTGATTTGTGGGTTCAAGTCTCTCTTACCTCTACATGTGTCATCACAGGAGTACTGGCTCTGGTAGCACCACTGGGCTGGAAAGGAGGCACAGGACTGAGATCAGCTCAAACGGGCCAAAGAAAGACACACACACACACACACACACACACACACAGACACACACAGACACACACACACGCACACACACACACACAGACACACACACACACACACACACACACACACACACACACACACACACACACACACACACACACACACACACACACACACACACACACTCACACACACACACACACACACACACACAGGCACACACACACAGACACACACACACACACACACACACACACTCACACACACACACACACACACAGGCACACACACACACGCACACACACACAGACACACACACACACACACTCACACACACACACACACACACAGGCACACACACACGCACACACACACAGACACACACACACACACACACACACACACACACACACACACTTCGAATGGCGGACAGCTCCCCCTTGAGCCAGACAACCTGCTTTATTTTCTCTAGTTATTAAAGGAACACTGCGCCCATTTTCAACCAGCTTTGTATCATTAGAACATCAGTAGTATATCAGAAAACTGTAAACGGTTTTGAAGTCTGTCATTTAATTTGACAGTTATTGAGTGTTAAAATGTGGACCAGTGACATCACTGGTCCACACTAACTCAAATTAATAACTCATTAACTCAAATCAACTCTCAATAACTGTCAAACTATTCATCATTCATCTAGTTTGACAGTTATTGAGAGTTGATTTGAGTTAATGAGTTATTAATTTGAGTTAGTGTGGACCAGTGATGTCACTGGTCCAAACTTTAACACTCAATAACTGTCAAATTAAATGACAGACTTCAAAACAGTTTACAATTTTCTGATATACTACTGATGTTCTAATGATACAAAGCTGGTTGAAAATGGGCGGAGTGTTCCTTTAATTGAGGATTCGTTTATTTTCACATTCATGCTCTAATACCGCAGCACTCGGCAAACTAATCACCTGACCTGCACCTGCTCTCTGTAGTTGGCCTTTAAGACTCCAGGCATATATGCCAGGATAATTATTAATTCTCATATTACCAACAACCATGCACATTGATTCCCACTATGTTTTGACAAAACTCTTCTAAAGACTCTAATAAAGATGAAAAAGGATCAAACCCTCTGTAATTAATGACTTTACATTACAGCCTTAATGAGATTGAATCACGTTGTGTATGAGACAACAATGGCACATGCACACGCACACGCACACGCACACGCACACACACACACACACACACACACACACACACACACACACACACACACACACACACACACACACACACACACACACACACACAATACCCAGACATAGGACACCCTCATTGACAACCTCTCCACAACCATCTGATGGAAGCAGCGTTGAGCTGAAAACACACACACACACACCAGTGGCGCCGGAACGAGTTTGCAATTAGGGGGACATTTTTATTTATTTTTGTGAAATTTTTTCTTTTTTTTTCTTTTTCAATCTTTTTTTGCCGGCGGCCGGTAGGAAAAATTGACGTTTTTTTGAACGTCTGGATGATTTTTAGCCATATTTAGAGGAATATCTCATTTTAAATTAACATTAGGATTATACTGTAGTGATGTCATTATTCAGTATTTTCTCCTTTTCTCACTCACTTGGTGACCTGCTCTCCCTTTAGGTCATTTTACAATTACACTACAACAGACAGCAACACAGCCAGAAACACTGAACTTATTATTATTATTATTATTATTATTATTATTATTATCACTTCGAAACACAGTGCAAAACTTGTCATCTCAACACAAAAATAAAATAACAATAACCGTTTACGATTATAGCAGCAGCCAATGACAGTGAGTGCAGTACAGAGTCCAGGTCTGTCTGTCTCTCAGGTGTAATAATCCCACAATGATCACGGCTTTAACAAGCATCACAGGCTGTGTAAACAGTGTAAAGTGGGCTCTCTGTAACTTGATCCCTGGGTCTGTCTGTCTCAGGTATAATAATCCCACAACGATCACGGCTTTAACAAGCATCACAGGCTGTGTAAACAGTGTAAAGTGGGCTCTAAGCGTCAGGGGCAGTTGCCCCCTCAGATTTTTTTTTTTTTTTTTAGGGGGACCAAATTTTAAGGGGGACAAAATGTCCCCATGTCCCCCTTGTTCCGGCGCCAGTGACACACACACACACACACACACACACACACACACACACACACACACACACACACACACACACACACACACACACACACACACACACAATGGTAAACTCTGAAAATAATCATGGGACTCTTAAGTATTCAATGATTAACATAAGGTAACCTCAGAGTTGGATATGTGGACCTCAGGCTAAAATATAGAATAGTGACATGCATGTCTGCATATGATGAAGGCAGCTATTGCAGATGTGTTCATGATGTCTGTTAGTGTAGAAGAATGTATATGCAATTACATAGAGGCTACTCCTCATCCTTTACTGGGTATTATGGCAGATACCCACCAATCAGTTATCAGTTAACCTCTTCTTGAATTCATGTTATTCAATCTATACCAATCACAAAGGAGGAGATGTAGATCAAGAGAAGCTGATGAGAATGGTTTTTAAATTTTGAGGATGTGGATTGTGCAAAATGGCTCTGTATCATGTCCCTCCTGCATTCACAGTATAGTGCAGTGATTCTCAACTTCTTTCATATCCAGGACCCTAAATG
Organism: Poromitra crassiceps; assembly: GCF_964638095.1. Classification (NCBI taxonomy): domain Eukaryota; kingdom Metazoa; phylum Chordata; class Actinopteri; order Beryciformes; family Melamphaidae; genus Poromitra; species Poromitra crassiceps. The sequence goes on along the minus strand of NC_139623.1, from coordinate 72,835,454 downwards.
AGTTCACATTAGGACCACAGGCACCCATTTGATGAAATTTGTTTTCTCTTGGACCCAAATCTGTGAATATTTTCATTGTTAGATATGATTTTGTCCAGAATTCTATGACTATCTGTATTGTAGGTAGAGAGATAACAGTGAAACTGATCAAAACAGTCATTCTTTTACATTCTCTAATTGTGTTCACTTCTTGTAAATTAAATAATAGTAAAACTCAACAATTGATCCATTTGCTGGGGACCCACTGGAGCTCCCTCAAGGACCCCTGGTGGTACCCACGTTGAGAACCACTGGTATAGTGGATGGTTTGCTCGCAGTACAGTATCTCAACCTCCTCAACTGCTTCTATGCTTCTGTGTTAAACATGTCAATGAAGTCATTTGGTTGTGTTGTACTGTATTGTATTGCAGATGTGAATGAAACTTCAGTGTCTGGGAAATGAGAGACGCTATAGAGAAGAACCATTGAACCAATATAGGGACACAGATGAACCCTGCTAGCCTCCAACAATGCCATTCTTTGAGAGAGGACAAGTGTTCTCACCAACTGAGAACAATACACAGGTAAGAGGTTGGCTTTACTCCACCTGGTGAACGCACCTGTCCTACACTGGGCGATAACCTCAGCAACGCCAAAAAGTCAAACGGCAGATACTGTCATCTAATTGTAACTCTTTTTTTCCCTCCTTCTCCCCCAAATTCTGACAAAATCTTAAGGCAATGTTTAATAAAATGGTAAGTAGGCCTAGGGAGACACATCCCAATTGATTTGGGTCTCTGTCAAATTTAAATAGGAACCCCTGACTCCTTAGATGAAGTGGAAGACGGTTATAAGACACATTCACAAAGTTATACAGCCATTACTTAATTTTTCTCTACTTTATTAATACTTAATGTGGCTCAATTTAATACTTCACGTTTCAGCCAGAATATAAAATATTTTTTTCACATTTTCTTAATTACCCCGAACTAGTCCAAGAAAAATGTGTGTAAATTCTTGTATGTAATAATTGTCCCGATAAATCTTACCTGAGCATTGAGAGAGGAGGAAGAGCAGAGTCAGGAGGTAGAGGGAGAAATCCATGATCAACATACACAAACACACACACACACAAAACTGGAGAAGATCTTGACTGGCTACCTTCAGCCTCCTTCACATACTGAACACAGAGAGTCAGGAGGGAGAGGTACTGAGAGTGAGACAGAAAGTCTGAGAGAGAAAGGGAGATAGAGTGAAACACCTCCACTTGATGTCAGGTGCCTGGAGGAGGCAAGACAGACACCTGGTGGTAAAATCAGATACTGTAGTGTAGTGTTATTCTTGCCTGTCAGCCACCATAGCTTGACCGGACACTCCAACTCAATAAAGTAATCTTCAAATCTACACTATAATGACAGGAGTGTCTGTCTCTCTCTCTTTCTCTGTCCTTCGCGTACTCGAGAACCATTGGTCGGATCGACTTCAAACTTTGGGAGTACGCTAAGGGGGACCTGACGGAGTGCAGTGCCCTGTTTTCGTGCAATTCGGCATAGCGCCACCTAAAAATGTGGTTTATCTCAAGAACCATTTGTCCGATCGACTTCAAATTTGGGAAGTGCGCTGATGGGAACTCGACACAGTGCAGTGCCGAATTTCGTGCAATTCGGCACAGCACCACCTACTGGCAACAAAAAGTGGTTTATCTGGAGAACCGTTCATCCGATTGACTTCAAATTTGGGGAGTGTGCTGCCCCGAACTCGACGTAGTGCAGTGCTGAATTTCTTGCAATTTGACATAGCGCCACCTACTGACAACACAAAAAGCAGTTTATCTCGAGAAACATTCGTCCGATTGACTTCATTTATCTCGATAGCCATTCATCTGATCGTCTTCAAACTTGGGGAGTGCGCTGCTGGGAACCTGACATAGAGAGCAGTGGCGAATTTTGTGCAATTAGGCACAGCACCACCTGCAACACAAAAAGCAGGTTATCTCGAGAAACATTCGTCCGAAAAAAAACTGGTAAACTTTGTGCAATTCAACCAATGAGATCACAGCTTTCACGTATCTCCAGGACTGTCCGTCCGATCGACTTCTAGTATGTCTATCCACGTATCTCGAGAACCGTTTGTTGGATCGACTTCAAACTTGGGTAGTTCGCTTAGGGGTCCCAATCTGGGAACCCAGAGTATAGACTCTGGGTTTTTATTTGAAAAATAGACTCTGGGACAGCCCTACCATTTCCCCAGCTTCCTGTACAGCGCGCCTCTCCTGCCACCGTCACTTGGACAGGAACGCGGAAAAGGAAGTGACGGTGGCTTTTCCGTCACTTCCGCTTTCCTTTTCCGCGTCCATTTCGGCTATTTGCTAATATGTTAATGCATAAACACACTGCATAGAAGATGTCAACTCATCTTACAACAACAGTCGAAAATTACTGGAAAGTCGTGGTGCAAGTTGCTATTTAGACAGTAAACAGTGGAGCATGGACAAGGAAAAGGAAGTGACGGTGGAAGGAGAGGCACGCTGTACAGGAAGCCGGGAAAAACTGTAGGGCTGTCCCAGAGTCTATTTTTCAAATAAAAATAGACTCTGGGTTCCCAGATTGAGGGGGACCTGATGGAGTGCAGTGTGGGGGGAAGCGCCCATGGGGTGGTGCATGGGGGGAACGGGCACTGCACTAGTAATAATAATTAGCCCATGGGTTACTACCCAGGGCTGACAGGTATTGGACGGACAGTTCTCAAGATAAACCATTTTTTGTGTTGCCAGTAGGTGGCGGTATGACTATGCACGTGTCCGAATCACACAGAATTTGGCACTGCACTCCATCGGGTTCCCGAAAGTGCACTCCCCAAGTTGATCAGATGAACGGTTCTCGAGATAAACCGCATTTTGTGTTGCCAGTAGGTGGCGCTATGCACGTTTCCAAAATTGGGCACCACACCATCGGGTTCCCGGCAGCGCACTCCCCAAGTTTGAAGTCGATTGGATGAACGGTTGTCAAAATAAACCGCTTTTTGTGTCGCCTGGAGGTGGCGCTATGATTGTGTGTCGCCGGAATTGGCACCGCACTCCGTCGGGTTCCCTGCAGCGCACTCCCCAAGTTTGGAGGCGATTGGAGCAATGGTGGGCGAGTTATGGCCATTTAAAATCTAAAACATTACTGTAGCGCCCCCTATGGGTGCAATGGTTTTTTTCCATGCCAGTTTGATGCCAGACCCCCGAAAAGTGTTTCCGCCAAGAAACGGTGTGCCTTGCAACTCCAGACATACATACGGATGGGCATACACACATACAGCTCTCCAATTATACAGTAGTAGTCCAAAGTAAACTCTCCAGGAATAACAAATAATAACAAGAAAAAATATAATAATCAAATTATACAACTGATAGATGTAGAAATATATTTATATATTAATTAGATATAGAATGTATTTATCGATATACAGTACATCAGTATATAGAAATGACAAATTCATTAAGATTTCAATACAGTCATAAACGGAAATGTTTAAACCCAAATTCAGCAAAAATTCACAAGGTCACTTTAATTTGTTTGGTGTTGGGAGATATTGGGGAAATTAAATAAACATTTAAAAACATTCTTCAAAATGCAAAACTTTGAGTCTGATTCATTCTGCGATAGACCTGATCTGTGGTCAGTTCAAAGACGACTGGACAACCAAGACTGGAACCACTTTGCATACTGAAAAATAATAATTATATTAATTATAATAATAATACAATTTTGTAGGAATTACAAAGTGGCATATGGCTAAACGTCAAGTAATTGATTGATACAACGGAAACAGAAGTGAAATGCAAAATGGATTATAGGTTTTCAACACTGACAATTGCAACCTATGATAAGAAGTTGCAGATTAGTCCATAGTATACGTAAGGGATAATGTATTGTGAGCCGGTGATTACTGGCGAAATAATGACCGACAGGTGATTGATTGAGCCCGACGCGCAGCGGAGGGCTTAATCATTCACCTGAAGGTCATTATTTCCAGTAATCACTGGCTCACTATACATTATCCCGCTTAGAACACGGCCTACAACTAAATTATTTCAGTAATCTGACAAAAATAATTATTCAAATAGATTTTTTAATAGCGTTTTCAACGACAAAGCGGTTTCATTCGTAATTGGCACACAAGACACCACAGCTGCAACTGTTTGGCCTAATTAGTAGTGTCTGCAGACAAAATGCTCTTATCAACTGATTAATCCAGGTGTGGCAGAGCAGCGGTCGGTTGTCGAGAAATAATGACCGGTGAATCTTGTTGATTGACCAATCACAATCGAGTATTCAAGAGAGCCGTGTTCTAATGCATATTATACATTGCCAACAGCATACATATAATTATAGTGTTTCTCGGAGAGTGTTGAAAAGTAGGGGACATCTCATTGTGATATAAAATTAAGTTTAAAAAGTCACACCTTTCCTTACATTTTTGTTACTTCATTTAAAATTGTAGCAAAATAGCAGCACTATTTATATAGTAAACTTTGTTTAAAAGTTTTTTTTATGCAAACATGACCTAACATGTTAGATAGTACAGAACACAAATGAAAGTGCCATATATATGGGAAAAAATTACTTTCTGGAAAGTTACTTGCTAGCTTGAGCCAGCTGATCCTTCTGAAATGGTTATTTAAATGCAGAATAACATAAGACAATTGGGATTGTCCTCTAACTATTACAGCCTAGGTATAAGAACAAGCCCTGTGTGGATATTGATGCGGTTTAGGGAGGGTTCTGTTGAAGTTCATGCTTGGGTCCTGAGGGTCAAGGCAACAATGGACCTGTTGCCTGGGAAGTGCTCACTGGAGATACCTCTGAAAAAAAAAACATATCCACCAATCAGAGGCCCTTTCAGCTAATCAATATTCATTGTCTCTCATCCTCTGCATTCACACTGTGACCAACACAATCAAGGCATTGGCTTTCAACAGCCAATCAGATGTCTGCACTTCCTTGATTTCCCACTGATGTTACAAGGACAATAGTTCTGTGTGGCAAGTACAAAATGGATGTGAAGTCGATTACAGAGTAGTGTTGTATGGTCTACCGGTTCCTACCGTGGTGCCTGAACGTCACGGTGCCTACTATACCAGCTGCTTTAAATGACGCTACTATAAGAGTTATATTATAAGAGTAATTGCTGCCATGTATTTTAGAGTGTATTGCTGCTACTTATGTTTTACGTATTTTTAGAGTGTACTGCTGCTACCACCTATGTTTTATGTATGTTTTATTATGTTTTACATTTGATGTTTATTGTGTTTTATGTTTTATGGGGACAACGGATGGAAATTAGCCTCGTGCTAAATCCGTCAATTTTTACATTTTTACTATGTTCCAGGTTTTAGTATCTGTTCTATGGTTTCTGTGTTCATTAATTTTGCACTGTCCCGTCCAAATAAACAAATAAATAAACTACCGTGAGACACGCTACTACTGTGAGACACGCTACTACCGTGAGACACGCTACTACCCTGAGACACGCTACTACCGTGAGACTCTATACTACCGTGAGACACTATACTACCGTGAGACACTATACTACCGTGAGACACTATACTACCGTGAGACACGCTACTACCGTGAGACATGCTACTACCCTGAGACACTATACTACCGTGAGACACGCTACTACCGTGAGACACACTACTACCTTGAGACACGCTACTACCGTGAGACACTATACTACCGTGAGACACTATACTACCGTGAGACACTATACTACCGTGAGACACGCTACTACCGTGAGACACTATACTACCGTGAGACACTACTACCGTGACACACACTACTACCGTGAGACACTATACTACCGTGACACACGCTACTACCGTGAGACACTATACTACCGTGAGACACTATACTACCGTGAGACACTATACTACCGTGAGACACGCTACTACCGTGAGACACTATACTACCGTGAGACACTATACTACCGTGAGACACTATACTACCGTGACACACACTAGTACCGTTAGACACTATACTACCGTGAGACACTATACTACCGTGACACACGCTACTACCGTGAGACATGCTACTACTGTGAGACACGCTACTACCATGAGACACTATACTACCATGAGACACGCTACTACCGTGAGACACTATACTACCGTGAGACACGCTACTACCGTGAGACACTATACTACCGTGAGACACGCTACTACCGTGAGACACTATACTACCATGAGACACACTACTACCGTGAGACACGCTACTACCATGAGACACGCTACTACCGTGAGACACTATACTACCGTGAGACACTATACTACAGTGAGACACGCTACTACCGTGAGACACTATACTACCGTGAGACATGCTACTACCGTGAGACACTATACTACCATGAGACACGCTACTACCGTGAGACACTATACTACCGTGAGACACGATACTACCGTGAGACACTATACTACCGTGAGACACTATACTACCGTGAGACACGCTACTACCGTGAGACACTATACTACCGTGAGACACTATACTACCGTGAGACACTATACTACCGTGGAATGACGGTGCCAGCAGCAGTAATGCTTTACCTCCGTTCCCAAATTCATTGGTTTCTGGCTGCATTCATAATCCTATATTGACGTTAGTGCGCCATCTTCTGGAAATAACACCACCTGTTTGTTTCTACAGTATGGGGCTCCTCTGGAAGCAACAACAGGGAAAATATAACAGCTGCCATTAGCATACAGGTCGCTACTTGTAGTTAGCTCAGCCGATCTCTGGCTCAGCTGACAGGAGTCTCGAGCTGATGAGCGACAGATGGCAGCGAGGGAAGGAGGGGCATTTCTAAATCGACCAATTGAAGACGGAAATACAGCAAGGCAGCCAACCACGCTGTAGCAGCGGGGCAGGGCTGACTGGGCGAGTGCGAGTACATGCGAGTTTAGCGCGTTTGGTGTGTAGGGCCCGTGAGGCTGAATAACTTCCTCGTCCGCACAGTCCGCAGTTACCAATGTCAAGATACTGCGAGTTAGCAAACAACACACAGGAAGTTAGGAATAGCTGTGCCAAGGTCTGACAGGAAATTGGGCTGGGGTGCCTTCAAAGTAAAAGCATAAATTGTGTCACTTATGAGAGAAACATTTTTTTTTTTAGCTGTGCAGTGCAACAAATGGTTAGAGAAGTATAACAGTATAAAAGTACAATAGTATAGAATAGATCGATCCCATCAACCAAGCTGCTCACAGTGTGACTGCAGGGCTCCTCTCTCCCTCCATATCTTACCTGCAGCACCACAGCAGCCAACACAGCGAGGACGGCAAGCAGCGCCATGCGTGCCATCCAGCCCAGGTCTGGGTTCTTCAGGAGGAAGAAGCGCGCCCAGCCCAGCTTCTTGGGTGTGTGAGGCGGGTAGCGCATGCTGTTCACCCCCTCCATCTTCAGCTGCTTGATGAGACAGCCCCGCAGGTGGCTCAGCTGGTCAAAGCTGAACTTGCCGTGGTAGCAGCCCATACCGCTGTTTCCTGCACATCAAAGCAGAGAAGGGCAGTTTATGGGCCCTATCTTTGTACGGCGCTATCGTTGGCGCTGCGTTTGCTCGCCTCTTATTGCTATCTTCCCAGCGTCTTAAGCTATCGTCTGCCTCCACCGTCCAGTTTTGCACTGGGATGACACAGGTGTAGGCGTGGCCCAGGCGTGTCTGTGGGCCTCCAGCCTATCATGTCTCTGGCGCAAGTGTCATTTAGCGCTGTGGCGAAGATACCGTCGGTTTGTTCCGAGCGCAAAGAGAGGTTTGGGCGTTGACCGTGCCAAAATAGGCGTTCCAGCGCAATGTGTTAGAAAAAAAGGCCTTGGGTGCTCTCAATTTTAACGCCACCAAATAGCTGGTCTTAGCGCAAAAAACCCCACTACGCCAGGCGTACACCTGAGTGCAGACAGCTATTCTCCGGCGCAGTGCAGGAAATCCTCGCTTGGATAGGCCCATTACGCACGGCTCGCGCGCGGACACACTTCCCTCCTGCCTACACTGCAGAAAAAAACACATTGATTTAACAATCAGAATTCGTTTGTCATGGTTTTGTGCGAAAAAGTGATTTGCGTTTTGAATTGGATTACCAGGGGAACGAGGGTCTGGCGGGGCGGGAGTCTGTGTGTAGCGCGGGGAGGGGTGCTTTGTGTTCGGCTAGTGTGCCGTGTCCTGAAGGGGGTCTCCCCGGAGAAGGTGTGAGCTGGGCCAGGTAGGCAGGCCGGGTGGGTCGGTGCACAAGGTGGGTAGAGGCATCTTTCGTGACGGTTTCCCCGTGGCGAGTAGGCTATTGGAGTCGTAGCCTACTTCATGTGTTTTATGTAAAAACTGTGATCGACAACACTATGGTCATATTTCTGGCAGCAAATCACTTTCTGACACAACACCGGCCAGTAGGCTATACAGTAACCATTGATAGTATACAGTAACCTCTCTCCCTGCAATTGCACCATGGAACAATAGCTTAACCCGAGTGGACAATTCTGGTATAGGCTATTGAAATAGGCTACAATTAAAATCTCACACATCTACCCTATTAAAGAAACAAATATTTTTAGATGTGTAGGCTTATGTTATAGCCTATATGAACAAAATGTCTAATTACAGTAAGCGCACGCTTTGGGACATCACTGCGTAATTGCGCGGCGGCCCTCTCTCTTCCTTCTCTCGTTCTCTCTCTCTCTCTCTCTCTCTCTCCCCCTTTCTCTTTTCTCTCTCTCTCTGTTTCTCTGCTTGCTCTCAGCAAGAAAGAAGCTGGTGTGTGATGGCGGTGACGCTGTGGCTTTTAAGGGGAGTGATCTCACCTTGTGAATCCTATATGGGCATAAACACGCCTATGGACGTTTGCGCCGAGATGATGTGAAGCGCAGCGGGCCAACACGCCCACAATTAGGGCTTTGCGCGGGCATTATTCCAGCGCGAAACGGGCGCTAACGCAAAATTACCGCCGTTGCGAAGATAGGGCCCTAAGTCTGTGAACAGTGAGTGAGTGAGTGAGTGAGTGATGCAATGGTAAAGTCTAATTCAGTTCCTGTAGAATGAGTGGAAACAGAATTGAATTCCATGAAATTCCACTTTTAAGAGAGTTTGTCTTGACTTGCTAAACATTATAAAGCATAATTATGAACCAAATAAAGCATTTGATATTCACTATTTATAATATATAATATATATAATATATAATATAATATATATAATATATAATATAATATAATATAATATAATATAATATAATATAATATAATATATAACACTGCACTGCGGGTTTATGCCTCCGCCATTAGTTCATTCTTGAGTCCAAATTGCCATTTGAGGCAAATTGGAAGAAATTCCGTCAAGGCGCTCCTGAGATGTTGCGTTACAGAGCTTGGAAATTGGGTGTGTGAGGTCACAGTGACCTTGAACTTTGACCTTTAACCATCAAAGTCTAATCAGTTTAGTCTTGAGTGCAAGTGGAGGTTTGAGGCGAATTTGATTAAATTCCGTCAAGGTGTTCCTGAGATATCGCGTTAACAAGCTTGAAAATGGCATTTGAGAGGTCACAGTGACCTTGACCTTTGATAAACAAAATGGAATCAGTTCATCCTTGCGTCCAAGTCGATGTTTGAGGCAAATTTGATGAAATTCCGTCAAGGCGTTCCTCAGATATCGCATTAACGAACATCGTACGGACGGACGTACGTACGGACGGACGGACAACCCGGACCCATAATGCCTCCGGCCTGGCTATCGCCTGGCGGAGGCATAAAAACATGGAATTTCACAGAATTGTATTGAATTCAATTCCAATTCAATTCCAATTCTGTTTCGTGTAGGTTTTTTCAAATTCAATTTCCTCAGTTAAATTAGAATTGATGAGGTCATTTTTGAACTGACCCCGACCCTGACTAGCGTACTGTATCTGTTGAGCATGTCTGTTAAGAGTTGGCCCTGTCTGTACTCACCGACTCCACCGAAGGGCAGAGTGCTGACAGAATAGTGGACAAGACAGTCATTGGCCAGCACTCCTCCACTGGAGGTTTCATCTATCATCTTCTTTATGACCTTCAGAGACAAGAGGGGAAGATGAGTCAGTTCATCCATGCTGTGCCTTTGTGTGTGTTTGTCTAAGTCAGTGATCCTCACTATTATTATTATAAGAGCCACTTTTAACGCAAAACACCAAAAGCCACCCCAACCAAGCATATCTGCCTACCATTTTTTTGTTTTTTATTGTTTTACACACACACACACACACACACACACACACACACACACACACACACACACACACACACACACACACACACACACACACACACACACACACACACACACACACACACACACACACACACACATATATACCAGTTTCCCCTAGAAAATCTTTCAGGCCTGGAGGGATTTCGAAACATACCCCGACCGCAACGGTGGGGGCCGTCGGTGGGGGCCGTCGCTGGCGACGCTAAAGTTTTAGCTAACCTGTTCACATCTATGTTCGCAATGGCATCCCAAGTATCATCATACTATTATGGGATGCGATGCGAACAGTTGTATTATGGGATGTGCGTTTCCCAGGCAACGACACACGTTGACACGTTTTGGAACAGCGCTGCACGCTGGCACAATGTGTTTTGAATGATTTGGCACCTTCTATTACTGTCAACACCAGTATTGTTGTATTGTAATAATATGCCATAAAGGTTTATTGAAATTTTGGGGAGAGCAGGGGGGAAAAATAAAAAAAAAACAAAAAAACAAAAAAAAACGTATTATTATTATTATTTTTTGCAATTTCTTAGAGCCGCCAACTAAAGCTTCGAGAGCCGCCAGCGTCTCGCGAGCCGCGCAATGAGGAACTAGGCTCTAAGTCTTCATCTGTGTATGAATCCTCATTTGTTTGTGTCTACAGTATATGTTTATGTTTACGTCTGTATCTACAGTAGTCAGGTGGTAGTCAGGGCTGTAGTGGTACAAAAAATAAATAGTGGGTAAACTATTAAAAATGTCTGCAGCAGCTCTCTCACGCCATTCTAAAAAGGTGGATAAACTATGAACTTCAATCACCCAGTCACCATCATCATCATCATCATTGCCTCTAACAGAGAGGAACCATGTTCTTCAGGTTGGGTATGCATATAACCCCTTCTCATTGAGGTATCTTGAGGTGAGAGGTCAAGGGACCCCTTTGAAAATGGCCATGCCAGTTTCTCCCCTCGCCAAAGTTTTGCCTGATTTTGGAGCATTATTTACCCCCTTGCTGACCAGCTAGCTCATGCCTTACCAATAGATGCTCCTTAGGTCTTCTACTTTCATATGAGCTTAACTCTAGCTTTAAAAATATAAGCCTGGGCCGTGGACGTCAACAATAAAAAGAAATCACGCAATAACAAAGTGCATAAACCATCATAAAAAGGTGAGTAAACAATATGTTGTATTTGTGTTTAGCCCCCCACTACCGCCCTGGTTAGTAGTGCTGAGTCTTGTTGCATACCTTGTCATCGGGTGTGAAGACATACAGGGCGAGAGGTTTCTCTCCCTGGTTGATGAACTCGATGGCTTCGTTCAGTCCGCCGACCAGCAAGATGGGCAACAGTGGACCAAAGATCTCCTCCTGCATCACCTTCGCCTCTGGCTTCACATCCCGCAGAACTGTCGGTGCTGAACATAACACAACAAACTGTATATCAAATGCATGCTTCATCACTAAAGGTCGACCGATTAATCGGCCGGCCATTTAATTGGGGCCGATTATTGGCATTTTTAATTAATCGGCATCGGCCTCTGCCTTGCTCACAAGGCCGATTTTTTATTACAATTATTATTATTTATTATTATTTCAATCATGAGACCTGAGGCCTGTACTACAAAGCCAGTTTAGTGGTTTAGCGAGGTAACTTCAGGTTTAAACCTGGTTTGGCCGTACTACAAAGCAAGTTAACTTCTTACCGACATATATTTCCATAGCAACTTATGCTTCACACTTAACCTGGTCCGTAGCAGGTTAAGTTGCAAGGATAAGATTAGACCTTAAATCCACCGCCCACGAACCAATCGAATCAGCAGTTTGGAAAAATGGCCAACCCCTTTCTGGATGAGTTTCCCGAAGGAGCACGAATTGTAATGTTGAATGAGTAATGGTAATCAATGTTAATGTTAATCAAGGACTAAAGCCTTGCACTTGTTGGCTATTTTAATTAAGCCCTATACCACTTTGGAATATGTTTTTATATATTCATTTTTGTGCTCTCAAGTAGCCTAGATACGTTGTTTGATCCCGCTGATCGATTGCAGCTGAATAGTGAGTGGAGAAATATCACTAAACCGGCATAAAAAGGTTACATAAACGTCTCCAAAGCGCACGGTGCCGTGTGCGCAATGGAGCTGAGACTGACGTTGGGTTGGAATTGAAATAGTCATAGCTTACATGCTGGCCTACTACATCTAAGCAATTTAATATGGGATCACCTGCACACAGGCGATCCCATATTAAGATGATTCATATCTAGCCTACTCCTGCATTTTGCAGCTGCAAGTGTTGCTTTTGGCCTGTATGATGTGATTGAACTTCATATTTCCAGCATCATTATATGAAATATGGAGATATGCGACTCTGCTGACAATATCTGTGACCACAAAATAGGCTATTTTTTATAAATGAAATCTATGCCCGCACATACCGTGTCGTTCAGAAGCCTCTTTTAATTTTATTATCATTCTTTTTTTTATTGATAGCCTATATGAATTATTCAATCAGTGCGACTAAACATGACATCATTATTATTCGTTGAGCCTAAATGGTCTACGGATTTTGGACTGAGACATTAGGCTACACATTGCTTCCACTCGCAGTTTATTGAGAGGGTGAATTCAGCTGCTGTAGGATACGTGGAGGCAGAAACCGCTCTTCAAATAAATGACTGATGTGAATAAAAGTGGTAACTTTAGACAGTCATTCGGGAACAGACTAAAAATATCCAATGCGGATTTTGATTCTGACATAGTAGTCGATGGCTTTGATGAATGAGGAAATAGGCGTGTCTGGCGCTGTAAAAGCTACGGTTCTGAGCTGAGCGGTCCATATTGCATTGTGATTGGCTAGTTGTTAAAAACCACGCCTCTTTTGCGGGCACGAGCTCGTGTGCACGGGCATTTTCATGTGCACGCGCAGTCAACTTGATTAGAAAAACCTGGTTCGAGTTAACGACTGGCAAACGAGGTTCGTAGTACAAGTTAACTACAATCGAGCTGATCTGGTTTAGACAAACCAGATCAAGGGACAGATCCTGGATCTTCTTATCCAACATTCGTAGTACAGGCTACAGAGGGTAGAGTTTTAACAAGCAAGCTTTATTCAAGTATGGCAGAGTGATTATTAGGGGTCCAAGCACGAAGTGCGTGGATCCCTATTGTATCTGTTCCGATTTTTTTTTTTTTTATTCTTCTCCGGTAAAACTGTATGTACAGCAGAAACTGTAAGGCTCAGCATAGCCAGACTGGGCACATAGATTGTAAATGTGCCTCACTACTCAGAAACAAAAAATTACCCATATCGGCCAGATGGTGGCGCTATAACAGACCATTTCGCGTTATGGTCCATATCTTCTGAACCGTGAGGCGTAGAATCAAAATTCCACTTCGGCTGTATTCCCTGGATCAATACGCATCTATCCATATAGGCCACGCCCATTTGCGTGTGCCTAGATTTTCCGCCATTTTGAATTTTATCAAAAACCTACTTTTGCGAACTCCTCCTAGACCGTTTGGCCAAATCACATAGGAATTATTCTGGGTCATCTATGGACTACCCCGACCCAAAGTTATTAAAGGATTTTGGATACGTGAAACCGTTTTGAAATTATAAATGTTTAAACTTTTGTGTATTTACTTTTGTTCTTTTCCTGCCCTAAAAGTGTGTGGATCTCAGAAACCATACACCCCCCATCACCCAAACTTTCCACACAGGTTCACGACATCACCCACTACTCAGAGTAAAAAAATTACACCAATCCACCAGATGGTGGCGCTATAACAGCCAATTTCACGTTTGTCGGTCCATAACTTCTGAACTGCGAGCTGTAGAATCAAAATTCCACATCTACTGGTTTCCCTGGAGCATCATGTATCTAACCCACTAGGCCACGCCCATTTCTGTGTGGTAGATTTTCCGCCATTTTGAATTTGATCAAAAACCTACTTTTGCGAGCTCCTCCTAGACTGTTTGGCCAAATCACACAAAACTTTTTCTGGGTCATCTATGGACTACCCCGACCTAAGGTTAGTAAAGGATTTTGGATACGTGAAACCGTTTTGAAATGATAAATCTCGAAACTTTTAATGAAACACACGCCAACACTAAATTGCCCACAACTCATTAACCGGTCAATTACAACTACTGCTGCTACTACTGCTACCACTCCCACTACTACCAACACTACTACTACTACTATTACTACTTCTGCTACTATTACTACTACTACTACTACTACTACTGGAAGTTGGAATGTAGCATTTTGGGTGGGGTTAATGTGTTTTGGGGTTCTGCATCTGCTGTAGCATAATACATAGTTGGTTTAGATGTCACACAGTAATGCCCGATCCACAAAGACTTGACACCCACGTTTGAATAAAAACAAGTTTATGCCATAATAAGGTTATATCCGTGCCTTGTCATTGCTGTGGAAGGATGGTGTAGGGGTAAAGTAGCAGACACCAAAGCTGGAGGTCCTGGGTTCAAACCACGGCCAGGTAACTGTTTTATTTTTTGAAAATGTAGAATAAAGGTTAATCTGGATATAATTATGTATAACGCTGCTGAATACACACTGTGTACATAGCAGAATAACTGAATATGCCTATTTATGGTAACGTCATATTTCGACGTCCTCTTGACATTCCTGTGTAGATGTCTAAATGATCCCCAAATCGGCTGTGATTTGGCCTAGTCCTGGACGTCACTGAAAGATGATATCAGAACATCATCATGATGTAATTGTGTTTGCTGGGAGCCTTCTTTCAGATATATGAAAGGAAAAACATTCCAATACATTATTGTGTCTTCAGATGTGAAAGGTCCAAAAAGAGAATTAAATCTGAATTATCCTTGTCACTCATGTGTCCAGCTCAGTGGCCTTGTGGTCTGAATGTCCGCCCTGAGACTGGGAGGTTGTGAGTTCGATCCCCGGCCGAGTCATAGCAAAGACTATAAAAATGAGACCCATTTGCCTCCCTGCTTAGCACTCAGCATCAAAGGGTTGGAATTGGGGGGTTAGATCACCATATGATTCCCGAGCGTGGCGCACGCTACCGCTCCCCCAGGGGATGGGTCAAATGCGGAGAACAAATTTCACACATTGTGTGACAATCAGTGGGACTTTACCTTTACTTTACTTCCATTGTAACAGCACAACCCACACCAATTAGTTCAAACACCTCCATTCAGGGCAGACTTTTAATGTAAAGTGGTGGATTATGTGTGTAATACAGACATGTCCTTAATGGTAAATGGACTGCATGACAAGCTGCAATGCAGGGTGCTGGCTATAGTCATCAAAAGCAATTTCAGGGATAAACCCCATCAACCTTCTGTAGTGGACGCCACTACGCCCTATGGTTTGATGTGTGTGTGGGAAAGACACAATGACAACTGAAAATTCTGATTTTAGAACACAAAAGCTCCATCATGAGACAAGAACTAACCTCTCCTGTTGCAAAACACGTTCTTGAACACAGCCACGCAATCTCCAGCTAACATTTCCAAGATATTGAAAAAGTTCATGAAACACAGCAAAATAAGGAGGCAGCATGTGGGGTTTTAATTACTGTTACTGACTTACCTGTCTGAAGTTGAAAGTTTTTCATCCCACGTGGGGTTTGAACTTTGAGCGGCAATGGTCTTTAGTTAGCATAAGTCACGTGCTTTACCAAGTGAGCTATCCAGACTGTTGTATTTAACTTTGTAGACCATGTTATATGTATCTGCAGAGCCAGAGAAGTACTTGTCGTATTGACAGTATGTTCTACCCAAATACCACTTTCTGTCCAGATACTTAAAGGGATATTGTACACAAAAACTGCTTTCTATCCAAGTATTACTTCAAGTTTCAAGACATCACCCACTACTCAGAGGAAAAAATTACACCAATCTACCAGATGGTGGCGCTATAACAGCCAACCACCACTACTACTGCTGCTGCTGCTACTACTACTACTACTATTGGCTACTAGTGGCGGCTGTGGCTCAGGAGGTAGAATGGGTTGTCCACTAATTAGAAGGTTGGTGGTTCGTTCCCCGGCTCCTCCAGTCCGCACGTCGAAGTGTCCTTGGGCAAGACACTGAACCCCAAATTGCTCCCGATGGCTGTGCCAGCACCCTGCGTGGCAGCTGGCCGCCTTCGGTGTGTGAATGGGTGAATGTAGGCACATTGTAAAGCGCTTTGGATAAAAGCGCTATATAAATGCAGTCCATTTACCATTTACCATTTACTATTCTTAGTACTTCTGTTGCTACTACTGCTACCACTCCCACTACTACCAACACTATTACTACTACTGCTACTACTACTACTACTAGTACTGCTTGGAAACCGTCAGGTCACCGGATCTCAACCAAACTTTGTTTACTTGTGCATATACCAAGTCTGAATAAATGTGCACTATCTGACATATACCCCCCAAGTCACCGGAAGCTTGGACCCCGCATCGCCGCTTGCGGCTATATTTAGGGGTCCAAGCACGAAGTGCGTGGATCCCTATTGTATCTGTTCCGATTTTTTTTTTTTTTCTTCTTCTCCGGTAAAACTGTATGTACAGCAGAAACTGTAATGCTCAGCGTAGCCAGACTGGGCACATAGATTGTAAATGTGCCTCACTACTCAGAAACAAAAAATTACCCATATCGGCCAGATGGTGGCGCTATAACAGACCATTTTGCGTTATGGTCCATATCTTCTGAACCGTGTGTCCTATACTAAAAATTTCACTTCTCAGGGATTCCTTGGATCAATACGCATCTATCCATCTAGGCCCCGCCCATTTGCGTGTGCCTAGATTTTCCACCATTTTGAATTTTATCAAAAACCTACTTTTGCGAACTCCTCCTAGACCGTTTGGCCAAATCACATAGGAATTATTCTGGGTCATCTATGGACTACCCCGACCCAAAGTTATTAAAGGATTTTGGATACGTGAAACCGTTTTGAAATTATAAATGTCTAAACTTTTGTGTATTTGCTTTTGTTCTTTTCCTGCCCTAAAAGTGTGTGGATGTCAGAAACCATACACCCCCCATCACCCAAACTTTCCACACAGGTTCACGACATCACCCACTACTCAGAGTAAAAAAATTACACCAATCCACCAGACGGTGGCGCTATAACAGCCAATTTCACGTTTGTCTGTCAATAACTTCTGAACCACGAGCCGTAGAATCAAAATTCCACATCTACCGGTTTCCCTGGAGCATCATGCATCTAACCTACTAGGCCACGCCCATTTCTGTCTGTTAGATTTTCCGCCATTTTGAATTTGATCAAAAACCTACTTTTGCGAGCTCCTCTTAGACCGTTTGGCCAAATCACACAAAACTTTTTCTGGGTCATCTATAGACTACCCCGACCTAAAGTTATTAAAGGATTTTGGATACGTGAAACCGTTTTGAAATGATAAATCTCGAAACTTTTAATGAAACACAAGCCAACACTAAATTGCCCACAACTCATTAACCGGTCAATTACAACTACTGCTGCTACTACTTCTACCACTCCCACTACTACCAACACTACTACTACTACTATTACTACTTCTGCTACTATTATTACTACTACTACTACTACTACTACTACTACTACTACTACTACTGGAAGTTGGAATGTAGCATTTTGGGTGGGGTTAATGTGTTTTGGAGTTCTGCATCTGCTGTAGCATAATACATAGTTGGTTTAGATGTCACACAGTAATGCCCGATCCACAAAGACTTGACACCCACGTTTTAATACAAACAAGTTTATGCCATAATAAGGTTACATCCGTGCCTTGTCATTGCTGTGGAAGGATGGTCTAGGGGTAAAGTAGCAGACACCAAAGCTGGAGGTCCTGGGTTCAAACCACAGCCAGGTAACTTTTTTATTTTTTGAAAATGTAGAATTAAGGTTAATCTGGATATAATTATGTATAAAGCTGCTGAATACACACTGTGTACATAGCAGAATAACTGAATATGCCTATTCATGGTAACGTCATATTTTGACGTCATCTTGACATTCCTGTGTAGATGTCTAAATGATCCCCAAATCGGCTGTGATTTGACCTAGTCCTGGACGTCACTGAAAGATGATATCAGAACATCATCATGATGTAATTGTGTTTGCTGGGAGCCTTCTTTCAGATATATGAGAGGAAAAACATTCCAATACATTACTCTTCAGATGGGAAAGGTCCAAAAAGAGAATTCAATCTGAATTATCCTTGTCACTCATGTGCTCATTGTAACAGCACAACCCACACCAATTAGTTCAAACACCTCCATTCAGGGCAGACTTTTAATGGAAAGTGGTGCATTATGTGTGTAATACAAAAATGTCCTTAATGGTAAATGGACTGCATAACAAGCTGCCATGCTATAGTCACCAAAAGCAATTTCAGGGATAAAACCCATCAACCTTCTCTAGTGGACGCCACTACGCCCTATGGTTTGATGTGTGTGTGGGAAAGACACAATGACAACTGAAAATTCTGATTTCAGAACACAAAAGCTCCATCATGAGACAAGAACTAACCTCTCCTGTTGCAAAACACGTTCTTGAACGCAGCCATCTCGAGCTAACATTTCCAAGATATTGAAAAAGTTCATGAAACACCGCAAAATAAGGAGGCAACATGTGGGATTTTAATTACTGTTACTGACTTACCTGTCTGAAGTTGAAAGTTGTTCATCCCACATGGGGTTTGAACTTTGAGCCGCAATGGTCTTTAGTTAGCATAAGTCATGAGTTTTACCAAGTGAGCTATCCAGACTGTTGTGTTTAACTTTGTAGACCATCTTATATGTATCTGCAGAGCCAGAGAAGTACTTGTCGTATTTACAGTATGTTCTACCCAAATACCACTTTCTGTCCAGATACTTAAAGGGAAATTGTACACAAAAACTGCTTTCTATCCAAGTACTACTTCAAGTCACAAGTACTTATGTGACCACAACACCCTGACTGACCCCATCACCCTTTACTGACCACTACATCCTTACTGACCTTGCTTGGACCCCGTCATCGCCGCTTGCGGCTATATTTAGGGGTCCAAGCACGAAGTGCGTGGATCCCTATTGTATCTGTTCCGATTATTTTTTTTTTTCTTCTTCTCCGGTAAAACTGTATGTACAGCAGAAACTGTAATGCTCAGCGTAGCCAGACTGGGCACATAGATTGTAAATGTGCCTCACTACTCAGAAACAAAAAATTACCCATATCGGCCAGATGGTGGCGCTATAACAGACCATTTCGCGTTATGGTCCATATCTTCTGAACCGTGTGTCCTATACTCAAAATTTCACTTCTCAGGGATTCCTTGGATCAATACGCATCTATCCATATAGGCCCCGCCCATTTGCGTGTGCCTAGATTTTCCGCCATTTTGAATTTTATCAAAAACCTACTTTTGCGAACTCCTCCTAGACCGTTTGGCCAAATCACAAGGGGATTTTTCTGGGACTTCTATGGACTACCCCGACCTAAAGTTATTAAAGGATTTTGGATACGTGAAACCGTTTTGAAATGATAAATGTCTAAACTTTTGTATATTTGCTTTTGTTCTTTTCCTACCCTAAAAGTGTGTGGATCTCAGAAACCATACACCCCCCATCACCCAAACTTTCCACACAGGTTCACGACATCACCCACTACTCAGAGTAAAAAAATTACACCAATCCACCAGACGGTGGCGCTATAACAGCCAATTTCACGTTTGTCGGTCCATAACTTCTGAACTGCGAGCTGTAGAATCAAAATTCCACATCTACTGGTTTCCCTGGAGCATCATGTATCTAACCCACTAGGCCACGCCCATTTCTGTGTGGTTGATTTTCCGCCATTTTGAATTTGATCAAAAACCTACTTTTGCGAGCTCCTCCTAGACCGTTTGGCCAAATCACACAAAACTTTTTCTGGGTCATCTATGGACTACCCCGACCTAAGGTTATTAAAGGGTTTTGGATACGTGAAACCGTTTTGAAATGATAAATCTCGAAACTTTTAATGAAACACACGCCAACACTAAATTGCCCACAACTCATTAACCGGTCAATTACAACTACTGCTGCTACTACTGCTACCACTCCCACTACTACCAACACTACTACTACTACTATTACTACTTCTGCTACTATTACTACTACTACTACTACTACTACTACTACTACTACTGGAAGTTGGAATGTAGCATTTTGGGTGGGGTTAATGTGTTTTGGGGTTCTGCATCTGCTGTAACATAATACACAGTTGGTTTAGATGTCACACAGTAATGCCCGATCCACAAAGACTTGACACCCACGTTTGAATAAAAACAAGTTTATGCCATAATAAGGTTACATCCGCGCCTCGTCATTGCTGTGGAAGGATGGTGTAGGGGTAAAGTAGCAGACCCCAAAGCTGGAGGTCCTGGGTTCAAACCACGGCCAGGTAACTGTTTTATTTTTTGAAAATGTAGAATAAAGGTTAATCTGGATATAATTATGTATAACGCTGCTGAATACACACTGTGTACATAGCAGAATAACTGAATATGCCTATTCATGGTAATGTCATATTTCGACGTCATCTTGACATTCCTGTGTAGATGTCTAAATGATCCTCAAATCGGCTGTGATTTGGCCTAGTCCTGGACGTCACTGAAAGATGATATCAGAACATCATCATGATGTAATTGTGTTTGCTGGGAGCCTTCTTTCAGATGAGAGAGGAAAAACATTCCAATACATTATTGTGTCTTCACATGTGAAAGGTCCAAAAAGAGAATTCAATCTGAATTATCCTTGTCACTCATGTGCTCATTGTAACAGCACAACCCACACCAATTAGTTCAAACACCTCCATTCAGGGCATACTTTTAATGTAAAGTGGTGCATTATGTGTGTAATACAAAAATGTCCTTAATGGTAAATGGACTGCATGACAAGCTGCCATGCAGGGTGCTGGCTATAGTCACCAAAAGCAATTTCAGGGATAAACCCCATCAACCTTCTGTAGTGGACGCCACTACGCCCTATGGTTGTGTGGGAAAGACACAATGACAACTGAAAATTCTGATTTCAGAACACAAAAGCTCCATCATGAGACAAGAACTAACCTCTCCTGTTGCAAAACACGTTCTTGAACACAGCCACGCAATCTCCAGCTAACATTTCCAAGATATTGAAAAAGTTCATGAAACACCGCAAAATAAGGAGGCAGCATGTGGGGTTTTAATTACTGTTACTGACTTACCTGTCTGAAGTTGAAAGTTTTTCATCCCACGTGGGGTTTGAACTTTGAGCAGCAATGGTCTTTAGTTAGCATAAGTCATGTGCTTTACCAAGTGAACTATCCAGACTGTTGTATTTAACTTTGTAGACCATATTATATGTATCTGCAGAGCCAGAGAAGTACTTGTCGTATTGACAGTATGTTCTACCCAAATACCACTTTCTGTCCAGATACTTAAAGGGATATTGTACACAAAAACTGCTTTCTATCCAAGTACTACTTCAAGTTTCAAGACATCACCCACTACTCAGAGGAAAAAATTACACCAATCTACCAGATGGTGGCGCTATAACAGCCAACCACCACTACTACTGCTGCTGCTGCTACTACTACTACTACTATTGGCTACTAGTGGCGGCTGTGGCTCAGGAGGTAGAGTGGGTTGTCCACTAATTAGAAGGTTGGTGGTTCGTTCCCCGGCTCCTCCAGTCCGCACGTCGAAGTGTCCTTGGGCAAGACACTGAATCCCAAATTGCGCCCGATGGCTGTGCCAGCACCCTGCGTGGCAGCTGGCCGCCTTCGGTGTGTGAATGGGTGAATGTAGGCACATTGTAAAGCGCTTTGGATAAAAGCGCTATATAAATGCAGTCCATTTACCATTTACCATTTACTATTCTTAGTACTTCTGCTGCTACTACTGCTACCACTCCCACTACTACCAACACTATTACTACTACTGCTACTACTACTACTACTAGTACTGCTTGGAAACCGTCAGGTCACCGGATCTCAACCAAACTTTGTTTACTTGTGCATATACCAAGTCTGAATAAATGTGCACTATCTGACATATACCCCCCAAGTCACCGGAAGCTTGGACCCCGCATCGCCGCTTGCGGCTATATTGTCTATTTGTTTTTCTTCTTTTTCTGCCCTAAAAGTGTGTGGATCTCAGAAACCATACCCTCCACATCACCTAAACTTTCCAGATAGTTTCAATAGGTCACCCCCTACTCAGAGAAAAAAGAATACACTAATCCACCAGATGGTGGCGCTATAACAGACCATTTCGCGTTATGGTCCATATCTTCTGAACCGTGTGTCCTATACTCAAACTTTCACTTCTCAGGGATTCCTTGGATCAATACGCATCTATCCATATAGGCCCCGCCCATTTGCGTGTGCCTAGATCTTCCGCCATTTTGAATTTTATCAAAAACCTACTTTTACGAACTCCTCCTAGACCGTTTGGCCAAATCACACGAAACTTTTTCTGGGTCCTCTATGGACTACCCCGACCTAAAGTTATCAAAGGATTTTGGATAGGTGAAACCATTTTGAAATGATAAATGTCTAAACTTTTGTGTATTGGCTTTTGTTCTTTTCCTGCCCTAAAAGTGTGTGGATGTCAGAAACCATACACCCCCCATCACCCAAACGTTCCACACAGGTTCACGACATCACCCACTACTCAGAGTAAAAAAATTCAGTGGCGCTGGAAGTACTTTTAGGTAGGGGGTGCTGCAGCACCCTCAGCAGCCCAGTTCCAGCTCCCTTGCAGCAAGCTGTCTTGTAACTTGTTACTTGACAAAGTAACTGGTATAATATTACTGAAATTCCATTGGTAATAAGTTATATTACTGAGTTACTGGTAAAAGTAATATATTACATGTAATATGTTACTTTTGTAATGAGTTACCCCAACATTGCTGGACAATGCAATGTAGCACTATGAACTGTTGCAAAACAAAAGAAAAACGGTAACAATCTCAATACAAGTCAAATTTCCCAACACACACTTGCACAATGAATGCTTTGCGCGTACGTACACTTGCGTGCGCGTGCGCACACACACACACACATGCACACACACACACACACACTATCAGAACGTCAATATGAAGCAATTGTATTTTCTCTTATCAGTAAGCGCACCTTCCATCCTTCCTCTTGTCATCTCATGGAACAACGCTGTCATCATGACAAGATGTTTTTATCAAGTCTATCAAACGGGCGAAACATTTGTCATGGACTTTATCTCTACTTATCTATATTTCTTCATAGCAGTGGGCTGTGCTGTGCT
Source organism: Poromitra crassiceps (assembly GCF_964638095.1). Taxonomy (NCBI): domain Eukaryota; kingdom Metazoa; phylum Chordata; class Actinopteri; order Beryciformes; family Melamphaidae; genus Poromitra; species Poromitra crassiceps. Next base: position 72,811,940 of record NC_139623.1, on the reverse strand, counting down.
CTTAAAATACCACGTCGTCAAAGTTGGCGCAGTAAGAACTGAGAACGAGCCCTGGCAAAGGACTCAAATTGCTGTTCAAATAAGAACACACATTCTAAAGTGGTGCCATTTGTGATATATGCCCTCAAAAGGCAAGGCCATCTCTGTCATGTCATTATTATTTTTTTGTAAAAAAAAAGTCAGCAATCTCGATAACAAAATGATTATGCTTATTCAACATAAAATCAACATTCTCAGGTGCTGCTTAAAGGAAAATTCTGTTTTTTTTACACCCCGGACCTTATTTCCAGCTTAAAATATGATGTTTTAATCACCCAGATAACTTTGGTTTCATTCTGATCGCCATAGAAGATATTCAGGTCCGAGTAGAGTCCTGGAACTGGCCAAAACGGGCGAACGGGGCATACGTAGTACACACTGTAAATAACGTATTTTCTGCAATGTAGCGGTTTATATCCTCATAATATCTCATCCATAAATGAACATGAATGGGTCTAGTCTCCTCCGGACTGCGTCGGGCAGCTTCGGGCACCCTTGGTTTCCTCACCCGGGGTCTGTGAATCCAACTCTCGCCCCAAGTCCTGCTGAAGTCTCCTGAGTTTCCTGCTGACTCCTTTGTCTACCTGGCTATTGTCTACCAGGAATCACCATGCACTAGGGCCATTTTCCCGTGACTATCGACTTGTTTACAACAACGGATGAAGAGCTAATCGAAATTGAAGAGCGGACGAGGAGAGAGAGGAACAACAGGCCAGGGACAAACAAGCGCTGCACGACCAAGAACAGAGGAGGAATGCCTCTGTTGGGTTCACAGACCCCGGATGAGGAAACCGAGGCTTCCCGAAGCTGCCCGAGGCAGCCCGGAGGAGACTAGACGGATTCACGTTCATATGGACAAGATATTATGAGGATATGAACCGCTATGTTGCAGAAATACGTTATTTGCAGTGTGTACTACGTACGCCCCATTTTCGCCCGTTTTGGCCAGATCGGACTCTACTCGGACCTGAATATCTTCTATGGTGATCAGAATGAAACCAAAGTTCTCTGGGTGAGTAAAACATCATATTTTAAGCTGGAAATAAGGTCCGGGGTGTAACAAAAATTGAATTTTTGAAATTGAAATTGGATTCTCAGGGTCTGTGAATTTTTATTGTGACGTGTTCCAACTGAAACAGGGTAGAGAGGTGGAACATAGCATGTGGAGGAGTTTGATTTGACCAATGGAAAGTGGGTGTGTCTGGGATTAGGGACCATTATTATGGCCTTGGGGGCAGCAAGTTTAGATGAAACCACGCCCCGAACTCATTTGATTGGTCACCGCAACTGTTAGGCATGCTGTGAGACTGGTGGATTTACGTGCGGATACTTAATGTCCAAGACACACTTGGTAAACTGAAGTCTCGATAACTAGGAACGCTGTAGCACTTGATAGCTGCGTCTGCAAAGTTCGAAGATGGAAACTGTGCAGAAGGTTGCCGTGAGGTTAGTCTATGAACAACTGCAGAGGACTTGCAGAGCAAACCTTTATAGGTCCTGAATATGACATCACCTTGTGTTATGACATCATCAGTGAGACTATCCGAGAGGCATGATTTAAGACACTTATGAATCATGACATCATCACCGTCTGTGACATCATCAGTGATCTATGACATCATAGTAGGAATGATGACATCATCCTAACAGTACCCTCCCCTCTACGGGGGCCACCTGGCGTCCAATGAGACCATCAAAAGATGTCACGGTCCGGTGGGGACCACCAAAGACGGTGTCTCTGACGCAACACTTCAAATTCTGCGGGCTCCGAAGGTGGAGTCTCAGCGGACACTCCAAACTTGGAAGAAGGAGCCAAAGGGGGTGTCGCAAGCTCAGAGAGCGGAGCACCAGAAGGCTCCGCACAATCCAAAGGCTGAGCCTCAACCAATGCTGCCGTTCCCGAAGGCAGAGCCACAGGAGGCTTCTTCAAGTAATCTGTCTCCTGCCAGTGCCGGCCTGTTGGTCAGAACGTTTCCTCTGCTGGACTAGAAATAGCTAGAGGCTTTCTGTGGCACTAACCAGGCTGCATGCCCCCCAAAAGGCAGCAAGCCAGTGGCGCTGGAAGTACTTTTAGGTAGGGAGTGCTGCAGCACCAGTGGCGCTGGAAGTACTTTTAGGTAGGTGGTGCTGCAGCACCCTCAGCACCCCACTTCCAGCTCCCTTGAAAGAATTACACCAATCCACCAGATGGTGGCGCTATAACAGCCAATTTCACGTTTGTCGGTGCATAACTTCTGAACCACGAGCTGTAGAATCAAAATTCCACATCTACTGGTTTCCCTGGAGCATCATGCATCTAACCTACTAGGCCACGCTCATTTCTGTCTGGTAGATTTACCGCCATTTTGAATTTGATCAAAAACCTACTTTTGCGAGCTCCTCCTAGACTGTTTGGCCAAATCACACGAAACTTTTTCTGGGTTATCTATGGACTACCCCGGCCTAAAGTTATTAAAGGATTTTGGATACGTGAAACCGTTTTGAAATGATAAATGTCTAAACTTGTGTGTATTTGCTTTTGTTCTTTTCCTGCCCTAAAAGTGTGTGGATCTCAGAAACCATACGCCCCACATCACCCACCTTTCCACATAGTTTCAAGACATCACCCACTACTCAGAGGAAAAAATTACACCAATCCACCAGATGGTGGCGCTATAACAGCCAACCACCACTACTACTGCTGCTGCTGCTACTACTACTACTACTATTCTTAGTACTTCTGCTGCTACTACTGCTACCACTCCCACTACTACCAACACTACTACTACTACTATTACTACTACTGCTACTACTACTACTACTAGTACTGCTTAGAAACCGTCAGGTCACCGGATATCAACCAAACTTTGTTTACTTGTGCACATACCAAGTCTGAATAAATGTGCACTATCTGACATATACCCCCCAAGTCACCGGAAGCTTGGACCCCGCATCGCCGCTTGCGGCTATATTTATTATTATTATTGTTATTGTTATTATTTAGCGGGGGTTCCTATCTGGAAAACTAACATTGTAGTGTTAAACTCCACGGAGAAAGGCCGGTTTACAAGTATTTACAGTGTGGCTGCTCACCCCTCCCCCCTCCTTGGCTTTGCTGCGGTGTCTGTTCAAAGAAGGAGTGTGGAGTCCTCACTTACTCTGATACATGCTTGCTAGATCTTAAACTAAGAAAACTATGGTAAGATTCGCACTCCTAGCTTTCAAAGCTCAACATATACTCTCACTCACTCTTATAAGTTTACTGTCTGTAACGTTAACATTGATTGCGGCCCGCAATTTGCGGAGGGACGCATGTCATTAACTGAAACAACCAGACGCAAGCCAGTTCAACTTGTCTCAAGCGACGAGTCATTCCAACGTTTACAGCAGGTTGCATTAATGTGGGTTAGAGATTCAACAAGGGGGAGTCCAAAAGCTAGCGTTAACGCTACTTGTCATTAGTGTTTTGCTTAAGGAACAGCTTCCTAGTAGTAGGCTAAATAGCTCCGTGTGTGGGTGCGTGTGTGCGCGCTCGCGTGTGTGTTTACTGTTTAATGAGATAGCGTAGCATTCCTCCTATACAGTCTACACGAGCCTGTCAAAAGTTCATACAAACGTAACATATGAAAACATGTCTTGGGACAGTTGTTATTTAATGCGTAAAAAAGTTTTGAGCTCATGCAACCTGTTGTAAATAATGTTGGATTGACTCGTCGTAGACGGACGATTGGACTGGCTTGCGTCTACGTTATGTTGTCATTCATATCAACCCGAGCGTTTCACAGTAGGCTACATGCATCCCCCCTGGCTGCAATCACAGCGTTACAGACAGTAAACGTATAAGAGTTAGTGAGAGTATATAGGCTATTGAGCTTTGAAAGCTAGGAATGTGAGTCTTCTCATGCACCCATGAGCCTACTGTAACGGTTTCCTCACTCACCTCACCATCATCTTTTGCAAACACACTTCTCCCATCAAATGACAGCAAATCTAAACAGTTACATTATTATTATTGTTAATGTATAACAGTGCATGAATGAGTTTTCTGACATACTGCTCTCTCACTATAGCCTACCAGCCACTACTGAAATATATACCGCATAACCCAATGTATTTTTCTATTTAATAAAAAGAATAATCAGAAACATGTTAATGTACTGGCTAAGATAACATCTTATATTAGATGTAGGCCTACAGTATAATGTTATATTCGATTTTCAATGTGCATGAATGGATAATGGAAATCTAGGCTACTAGATTTCTTTAAAAAAAAATACCAACAGAAGAATATTGCAGGAGATTTTGGCACATTTTTTGGGGGCGCTACCCACACGTTTAGCTGTGTGTTTCTCATTCCACGAATGCGCAATCCTTACAAGTTGTACCCTGTTGTAAAGGTGACTAATCAGGCTTTCCAACGATATAAAATACAATACCAATTGGTATTATTAAAGGGGAGAAATAATCGAGCGAAATGAGGAGTTTATTTTAATCGTATTTTATCGAATGAAAAAAAATAAAATTATCGGCATTATATATCGGCCATCGGCCGCCCTGCTCTCTAAAGATCGGCATCGGCATCGGCCATTGAAAAAGCAATATCGGTCGACCTCTGTCACTAACCATGTTATATGAATGTGTATAACTTGCAAGGTGTTGCCAGCAAATGTTTCTGAATAGGTATAAGTGTCCTATGAATAATATTATGATCTATCCCAGGGATACTCAACTTGCTTTGCCCGGGGGCCACTTTCGTGAAATGATAGAAGGCCAGGGGACAGTTAATAAACAAACAATATACATTTTTCTGTAGCAGATTGTAGGTTTTTGGGGTGTCAGCCGGAGTTTAGTCTGACAATGTTGTGCACACCGGATAGTTAGTTAGGTTAAGTACATACATAAGTGCCTGGGTAGCGAGCAGACAGCGGTATTTGACAATTTAGCAGCTAAATCATAGATTATTGAAAGATATTCCATATTCCAGACTGAAATGCTATAACAGAAGTGGAGTATTGGCCAGAATGACAAGAACATTTGGACACTTATTCAGAGGGTATCTTGCATGTTGCGTTCAGGTGCACTGTAAAAAAAAAAAAAAAAAATCTTTTGCAATTCTATCCGCGGGCCACAGGGCGCAAGTTGAGTATCACTGATCTATCCATTACAGACTGTGATTGATATCCAAGTGATCTATGAAGAATTGATGGCTGTCAAAAGTTGTACCTATGTAGCAGTCGGTTTCGTCATTGTCTCCTCCAACAGCAATGGTGCTGTCTTCCGCCATGGCCATTATCCTCTTGAAGTGGCGCTGGTTGATGATGCGTCCGTAGTCGGGGCACAACTTAGGGTTCTCTGTGTAGAAATCCTGGGAAAAGGAAAGAATTCCATTTAATGTTGCTGATCTGTCTGTACTTCTTCAATCCTATGTGAAAGAAGAGAAATCCCCCCCAAATCAGTGCTTTTGGTTCAGCCACTTTTGTTTGACCTAACCTATTATTCAGGTAATGGTGTCTTTATGTCTTATGTCTTTATCTAAAAAAGAACAAGAAGGGTCAGACGTTTAAAGAATCAAATTGTACATGATCAGCTTTATTTTAGCATTCAAAAGTAGCGCGAGCCTCCTTCCTGGCTATTCATTGGCTACTGATAGGGGTGGGAATCACCAGATGCCCACGATACGATACTAAAACGATACTTGAGTCACGATACGATAGTATTGCGATATCGCCGATATTGCGATATATTGAATATTGCGATATATTGAATATTGCGATATTTCGATATATTGTCTAACTCCTTTTCCTACCTTTTCCTTGACCTCACCGGAAGTAAAACATGCAGTGTTTTTTTTGTTTTGTTTTGTTTTTGCCCCACATGTAGGCTACATTATTAAGCTTCTCTGGACTCAATACGCCACTGCAGTGCGCGGACTGCAACATTGGGCGCTTCAGGCAGATGCCCGGTGGCCTGGCATGGCATGGCCTGCTAAAAAAGTTTTTTTTTGTGAGGCAAAACTATGGTGTATCGATTTCCCCCCCCACCCCTAGCTACTGAGTCACGCATTTTGGACCTCCGCTGGCGCCACTCCCTTACTAGATTGCTCTGGATACAGGCTATTTGAAATGGATGGCTGCTCTTACCAAATGACTCCCAGTGTGAAGGTAAAAAGCACATTATGGGTTTACTAATGTCACCCATCTGTTTTGGAAACATTTACTGACTTTCATAAACATTTTGGGATGAAACCCCTCCATTAGCATTGGACACGAAATACAGAACTTAGCTCTGCTGCCGGTTTCACAGATCCTGATCTTACCTTGATGGACTTCTTGAGCTCCTCAATGATCTGGTCCTGGATGCTTGGCTCACACAGGATGTAGTCTGGGGCGATGCAGGTCTGACCGCAGTTACTGTACTTCCCCCAGGTGACACGCCTACAGCGTATGGGACCGGTTAAAGGAGAAATTTAAAATGATGCATTATGTTAGTCAAGGCAGCAGCATCAGTCTATGCCAACTGTTTGTAATGGATTTTTGAAAACAGTTCGAGCCTATGACTTCCATGAGGAAAGGAAAACCTGCAGTATAGCTTCTGACTGTGGCAAATACATCGGTGGGGTTAAACGTTTCATGGGCGTTAAGAAGAGCAGTAGGAAAAAGGTTAAATTATAGTGAGTGACCAGGGGGGGTGTAGCCTCTTTGAAATGAGGCTGAGAGTTTACTCACCTATTTTCACATCAACTGTATCAATCAATGAGTGAAACAAGGTGCGTAAAACTACACTCACCTTGGATAGTTTACCCACCTCTGTATTTAGCACTACCCCCCTGGTAGAGACACAGTACCACCTCTGTATTTAGCACTACCCCCCTGGTAGAGACACAGTACCACCTCTGTATTTAGCACTACCCCCCTGGTAGAGACACAGTACCACCTCTGTATTTAGCACTACCCCCCTGGTAGAGACACAGTACCACCTCTGTATTTAGCACTACCCCCTGGTAGAGACACAGTACCACCTCTGTATTTAGCACTACCCCCCTGGTAGAGACACAGTACCACCTCTGTATTTAGCACTACCCCCCTGGTAGAGACACAGTACCACCTCTGTATTTAGCACTACCCCCCTGGTAGAGACACAGTACCACCTCTGTATTTAGCACTACCCCCCTGGTAGAGACACAGTACCACCTCTGTATTTAGCACTACCCCCCTGGTTAGAGACACAGTACCACGTCTGTATTTAGCACTACCCCCCTGGTTAGAGACACAGTACCACCTCTGTATTTAGCACTACCCCCCTGGTTAGAGACACAGTACCACCTCTGTATTTAGCACTACTCCCCTGGTTAGAGACACAGTACCAGAGAGAATAGATGCAGAAATATCTTGATTAAATAGACAGTTAGAGGAGTGGTGAAGGAAGGGATAGAGAGAGGGAGGGTGAGGGAGAAAAAGCTAAATTAAGTGTGAAGAGAAAATGCGAGTAAGAAAGATCTTACCTCTGTATCTTATCTCTGTATATTGATGTGACCGCTACGCTGCATACAGACACTAAGACAAATTCCTCGTATGTAACTTGCATACTGTGTCCCTAACCCTAACCTACTGTGGCAATAAAAGTGATTCTGATTCTGATGAAAGAGAAAGAGGAGAAAAAGAAAACGACAGAACGAACAGACCAGAAAGAAAGAAAAAGACTACAGAGCAAACCCTACAGTATGTGAGCTGCAGGCTACGCTGATATCAAACCCTACAGCAGTGATCTCAACTGGCGGCCCGTGGGCCACATGCGGCCCCCGCGATGGAATTGCATTTTTTTTTTTTTTTTTTTTACAGTGCACCTGAACGCAACATGCAAGCTACCCGCTGAATAAGTGTCCAAATGTTCATGTCATTCTGGCCAATACTCACACTTCTGTTATAGCATTTCAGTCTGGAATATGGAATATCTTTCAATAATCTATGATTTAGCTGCTAAATTGTCAAATATCGCCGCCTGCTCGCTACCCTGGCACTTATGTATGTACTTAACCTAAGTAACTATCCGGTGTGCACAACATTGTCAGACTAAACTCCGTCTGACACCTACAATCCGCTACAGAAAAATGTATATTGATTGTTTATTAACTGGCCCCTGGCCTTCTATCATTTCACGAAAGTGGCCCCCGGGCAAAGCAAGTTGAGTATCCCTGCCCTACAGTATGTGAGCGGTGGTCTGACCTGCAGGCTATGCTGATGTCACAGTTCTTGTCGATGTAGCAGGGGCTCTTGCCGCCCAGCTCCAGGGTTACAGGGGTCAGGTGTTTGGCAGCGGCCTCCATGATCAACTTGCCCACCATGCTGTTACCGGTGTAGAAGATGTGGTCGAACCGCTGGCGCAGCAGCTCCTGGGTCTCCGGCACGCCTCCAGTGACTACCGGGTAAAGCTCCTAACACACACATTAGGCACATTCATTCAGTTCATGATATGCTGGATAATGCTGTTTGCAGTTACTGAAGCAAAATGGTTAGTTGGTAAGATGATTACCTATGCAGCATCTGGGCAGTTTTAACAAAGTGCTGTGTAATACGCATATAATAAACACACATGCACAGTACATTTAATCTTTATAGTAACATAATAGTACTTCAACACTATGCTAATTACTTTAGGTAAGATCACCCAACAAGTAACTGGTCAAATTAAGAGGCTTGCCTACCATTGTCAATTGTTACCCACATTCGGTGGGTGGCAGGTGTACATTTTTCACTGTGAATATAATAATTGTCCAACTTTAGAAAAGTTGTGTTTTCTGTGTTGGGTGTGCAATATTGTCTAGTTAAGAGGCCCTGATGTTCTTATACCCAATGAACAACAGAGCTAGAGGTGCTACAAAGTGTCTGTAATACAACAGAGCTAGAGGTGCTACAAAGTGTCTGTAATACAACAGAGCTAGAGGTGCTACAAAGTGTCTGTAATACAACAGAGCTAGAGGTGCTACAAAGTGTCTGTAATACAGCTGAAACACAACTTGAATCCATCCTACAGACGCTTATAGTGCACTAACTGCATCCATACCTTGTCAATGTAAATTGGCAGCAGGTCCTCCATGACCTTGGCAGTGTGAACACAGACCTCTGAGGGCTTCACCACAGCAGCATTACCTGTACAGGTGAATGACAAAATCAGCAGAAATTAAATACTGGAAACACATGGTCCATAATGATATATTTATTAGAGTTATGTAACAAACATATTTTTAATTTTAGTGTGAGCCTTCATGATCTTCTCTGTAGTGTTTGGAAATATGTTTTAAATAGTGTGATGGCACAAATGTGAATATAACCAAACTTCATGTTTATGGCTTTTTGTGTTCTTCGGGGTTAGTTTACTCATTATAGTTAAGACTGTAACTGAAATAAATAATGGTTCGAAAAATCCGCTCCAAGGAAATTCAAGTCATTGCATTTTCAGTTTGAATGCTGCCAGCAGGGGGCAGCAGACAACACCAGAGAAGAGTACTTGGACCTGATACTATGTTTGGGATTTAAAGGCTAGAATTGACTTTATTCAATGCTTTTAACTTCCAGAATATAGAGCTTGCAGAGTTGACATCACACATTGTTCTCTCGCATTGTTCTATTCACAAACATGGTGCGCCTCCCGCTGTTCTCAGCGCGTTATTACGGAAAACCCACCGCAGTTTTGGGGAGACCACGCCCTGTGCCCGCCTACACAGCAGTCAAGCGGCGGGATTGGCCAGGCGCCCATGCTCCGTGAGCCAATGGGACGAGTATTTATTTGACAAGCTCTGGCTCTGCTTCCTTGATAAGTTGACAGACAACGGCCTCAGCCTGGATGAAAAACTCTGCTGCCAACATGAGTTTAAATGAAAAAGAAAAACGTCAAATTAACAATGTTTTAACCAATTTTTGCTCCATCAAACTTCTTAGCAAAACGAACACATTTAGATTGTTCTTATAGTATCGCAACGGGATATATATATATATATATATATATATATATATATATATATACATTGCACATTAGACGCGGGAAAATGGTGGCCATCTTGTAATTTTGGTCAAATCTGACTTTCCTCCCAATCTTAAAATAAATCTTATGGTATTCCCTAACTATGTGTGAAATTTCACGTTTGGTTAGTTCCTTGCTCTCCTCTCCCCTAAGAGTGCAACGGACAAAGAACCATGTCCAACCCTGTATCACCCATATCATCGGGCCCTTAATCGCATCGCGATTAACGCGTTAACGCTAACAGCCCTTATATATATATACATATGTATATATGTATATATATATATATATATATATATATATATATATATACTGCATATATACTGTATATATATACTGTATATGCACACATCTCTCAATTGCAAGTTGTTCCATTTTATTTACAGTACTTTCTTTTTAATTGAATGACTGTGGACTCTTATAGTTCATTTATACTCCATTTTCATACGAAAATAAATGCGTCCGTTGTAATGTAACGGTGTAATTGTCACTGCCCAAATACTTGCGTCTTTCACGTTGGTATCATGTTAAGCAATACATTCACCAGTGGGCAGTAGAGAGTCAAATGTATGAGTGTGTGTGGTTTTTGCTCCGTTTCATGCGTATCTGTAAGCTTTCAGATGACGGACAGAAAACGCAGAAAATAAACGCGAATGAGTACGGACGGAAGGCTCTGTCCGTCTGTGTCTTTAACGTAGAGCATACATGGGCAAACTACGGCCCGCGGGCGCCACCTGTGTGGCCCGCGATGGAATTGCATTTTTTTTTATTTTTTTTTACACAGTGCACCCGAACGCAACATGCAAGATACCCGCTGAATAAGTGTCCAAATGTTCATGTCATTCTGGCCAATACTCCACTTCTGTTATAGCATTTCAGTCTGGAATATGGAATATCTTTCAAGAATCTTTATGACTAAAAGGCTACATTGAATTAGAAATTTAAATAATTAACTCATTGGTTTTGGATTTATTTAGCTTCAAGACTGCATTTTTGTTCGTGTGACCCTCAACACAGGCTTTGATCATCCTGGGCCACTTACCGATACTTATGCTTAAATTAACCCACTCATATTCTGATTTATTTCAAGAAAAACATTTTGGCTAGTGGAAATTCTAATTGGCTGGTAACTTCTAATCTAGCAGCCATATTGGCAGGTGGTCAAAAAAGTAAATTTCAAGCCTTGAGAGCAGGTGGTGACATAGGAGTGAGTGAGAAAAGGATGAAATATTGGTGGTTAAGACTGAATAATGACATCACAACTGTTAATTTAAAATGAGTTATTCCTCTAAACGTGGCTTCAAATGCACCAAATTTTTCACGCTGGCGCCGTTCGGCCCTCAGCAAAACCTGGTAGCGAGGACATTTTTTGTGGCCCTCTCTATCATCAAAGTTACCCATCCATGGGTTACGGCATGACAATAGTTGTTCGGCCCCCGGCAACAATCTGGGTTTCTCATGTGGCCCCCCATGAAAAATAATTGCCCACCCCTGACGTAGAGTATAATTGGGCCTTTAGAAGTCTGAAATAAAGTTTGGATTGAATATATCCATGCAATGTGTAGGCTTCAATTTGTTTTGTGGCAACTCGCTAAGCTGCCCCTGCAGCTCGCCAAGCTGGCCCTGCAGCTCCGTGGCCTTGCCCACAACTCGGCTGCTGGGTGGCCAATGAGACCAGCATCACTGATGATGTCAGATTTATGACCTCACTGATGATGTCATCAGTGGGATTTGACATCACTGATGATGTCACAGTAGGATTTATGACATCACTGATGACGTCACAGTGGGATTTATGACATCAGTGATGATGTCACAGTAGGATTTATGACATCACTGATGATGTCACAGTGGGATTTATGACATCACGGATGATGTCACAGTGGGATTTATGACATCACAGTGGGACAATCACAGTGGGACAGAGAAACAAACAGAGAAACAACAGAGAGCCAGCTCCCATTTATATACCGATATATATATAAATTATAATATATATATATATATATAAATTATAATATATATATATATATATATATATATAAATTATATATATATATATATATATAATAGGCGTTCATATAGCCTATTAAACTAAGGAACATATAGGTGTTCATATAGCTTATTAAACTAACGAACGTACGTGATTTATTTCAATGTTCGCTATCAAGAGTAATTCAGTTGGTTCATGAAATCGCTGGGCAGGCCGTGGGGGGTTCCAGCTGTCAAAAGGCAAGAGCTGTCAACAGGGAACAAAGCCTCCCTCCTGGCCAATCCCGGCATTTGACTACTGCTGCGTAGGCGGGCGCAGGGCGTGGTCTGCCCAAAACTGCGGTGCGTTCCATAATAACACGTTCTCAGCATAATATGGTATTCAACAAACATGGCGTCAACTCTGCAAGCTCTAATAAATAACTTTGTTTGAAGACATCTTCAGGCTTGTTTGGATGATGGTTGAGACATTGTCTGACTTGTTTAGCGGATCCTGCTGTCAATAAAGCAGGTGAAGACTTCTAACCTACTAGGCAGATAAAACCCTCCATGTGAGATCTGATAGCACTGGGCCACAGGATAAAGTCCACCCTGAGCAAACACTTACATACAGTATCTATCTACTGCATGGGCTGTACTACCCAAAACCTGGATTCAAATAAAGCCTCCAGCCATCAGTGTTGGCATCATGACCAGGCCTAACCAGATTGGAGTCGATCATTTTGAGTTATACAAATGAACTGCCTACCACAGTTAGCTCTTGTGGCACTTGTACGCAGCTAATGTTATTGCTACAGTGTCTTGTTAAAAATGCTACATTGTAAATAATGCTTAACAGTCACAAGCAGACCCTGGCCCACCACTTGGCTTAGTCAGTGCCTCTGTACAAGCCAGTGGCCATTATGGTCACTTTTGAAACACATGAATTATAGATGAATTCATTCATAAGCAACTTATCTTGTGGGCCAGGCTTTCAGGAGGAAAGCTCTGCTGCCTTCACTCCAGCTAAGGAGAAGAGCTCAGCCTTGGCCTTTGACCAGGAGCAACGCTCAGAGTTCAGACATTATTCTCACACACACGGAGCATAAACACACGATGATACAAATAATACATGTTGGCATGCTTGTGAGTTACACACACATGCACACACACACACCTCGCTGCACAAATGCTCTTTCACAACTGAATCCATTATTTTGATGTCATGAGGTCAGGAGTTGCCTTTGACCCACTAATAACTGGCTGACAGGGAAATCAGAGTGTTACACAATGTTGGGACAAAGAGGAATGGGTCAGGGGTCATAATCACAAGACAAAGGATAACAGAGTGAACTCTGAACAGGGCTAAACAGATCAAAGAGCAAGTCAACCATACGTAAAGGACGGCTTTATCCATAATCAACCCACTTTGTATCATATATCATTAGGGCTGGGTATTGGTTCAAATTTCAAGAATCGATTCGATTCGATTCCGATTCGATTAATCCCGATTCGATTAGATTCCGATTCGATTAATTTGAATATCGATTTGGTTAGTGATACTAAAACATGTTTTTTGAGCTGTAACCTGAATTACATGATTGTCCAGTTATGTAACACAGGGGTTCCCAACCTTTTTTGCGCCAAGGACCGGTAGATACATGGGGGAAAAAAGTTGCGGACCGGTTGTCAATTTTAATGGTTTTAGTTACACATATATTTACTCACCAGGTGGTGACAAAGGGTAAATAACAGCCTTTTCATCTGTCAATAAAGACACTTTCACAATTATGCACAGTGATTTGGTTTCAGCCTATATCATTTCTAAAAGTAGATATTAATGATCAAACATTTCCATTTATGGAGCCTACAGTATTTATGTTTTTGTTTCAACTACAAACATAAATAAACGTCAACTTGAAAACTATGTTTCAACTACCACACAGCCTATAATATTATAGTCTGTGTCAACACATTCACTGCCAGCCGTTTTTCAATACTGTAGTTAGCTTCTGCCAAGGTTTTTTTTTGAGGATTCTGGCTCATCTTTCAAGAGCCGAGGATTCGTTTCTGTTAGGATTTTGTGAACACACAATATCTCAAAAGAACTAATAGAATGTGTGCTTTCTCTGTCTAAAAGAGTTAGTTTGTAGAGTTAGTAGTTATGTAAGCATTAGCAGTTGAATACAGCATGGTTTCAGCGTCAGAAAATTTATTCTGAGATAAACGGCTTTTTGTGAAATTCGATAGAACAGTCACTTTAACCATTCATTTTTGGCATCAGTAAGACGTCAGACATCTAAACAATAGTTTTGAACAGTAATTTCCTCCATAACAGCAGGAAACCCCTCTCTGCTTCAAACTCCTCCCTCCGTGGGCGTTCTCCTCCGCCCTCCTTGGCTCTGCAGCGGGTCTGTCACAAACGAGTTGCTGCTGCCTGGCTGCTGCCTGGCAGTCTGGATGGGGCTCGCTGGATGGGGCTCGCTCGTTTCTTGGCATTTCGGTTGAGAGCTCTGATGAAGCTCTTGCGATTCTGCGCTTATTTATGCTGCGTGTTTCAAAGTGTGCACCCAGTCTATTCTTGGAACCCCCCACCGTTGCCACCGCTGTGCGAAAGCGAAAGCGTTTTCGCCATCCATTTTACAGTATGAAAACGGCTTCCTCGCGCTTTTCCCTGCAGTTTTGGCTCGCCTCTTCCTACTCTGGAGAGACATGTCGCCACTCAGTGGGTCGGTAAAATAGATTATACACATTCAATACCTCCAATATTTGTATAAAAGACGTAAAAGGGTTGGATCCACGTCCCACCGTCAAAAAAAAAAAAAAAAAATTTAAGCCGAGATATCTCGTCCTTGGCAGTCAACCGTTGGATTCTGTAAGCCGAGATATCTCATCAATGGCAGTGAACGTGTTAATAAAAAAAAAAAAAAAAAAATTGATCTCTGGACATATGAATCGATATCAAAGGATTAAAATAAAAATCAATTAGAAATCGGAGAATCGATTTTTTTAACCCAGCCCTATATATCATGTCGATAATATAAGCACATGGACAGTGTTTACCTTCTCTCTCTCTTTTCCTTACGGAGATCTTCCATTTCCTCCTCCGGCAAAGCGCTCCGTTGTGACACGTTTTACATCACAACGCGTCACAACGGACCTGCGAAATTAGTTCAATCATGAGAGGCCAGTTGGTAGGATTAGACAAACTTTATTTAGCAATCGGCGTGCATGGCAGATACTTTGGCGCTTGACTCCATTGGCCAGTGGCGCTGCTCTTGAGGCAAGAGGAGGGCACCTGCATAGGCTAGGAGATCCCCCCCCCGTGGGGGATCAGGAGTCAAGACTCGTTGGTGGCGGACTGGGGAGGTGGGTGGGGCAAAACAACGCTTCGGACGGCTTCGAGGGAGCTGGACTGCCGTGAAGCTGCTGCTGCTATGATCGGCCAGAGAGAGAGAGGTGACGTAGAACCCTTGCTATATATATGAGGATTAACTGACGTCATATTTGACGTCATAGCAGGCGTCATACTAGGACTTTGACTGACCACGTTATGCTAGGACTTGACTGTCGTCAGGGGATGATCGGATTATGCATGAGTGGCCTTCAGCTTGAAATATGGTCTGGAGACCTCACTTCAATCATGAGAGGCCAGTTGGTAGGATTAGACAAACTTTATTTAGCAATCGGCGTGCATGGCAGATACTTTGGCGCTTGACTCCATTGGCCAGTGGCGCTGCTCTTGAGGCAAGAGGAGGGCACCTGCATAGGCTAGGAGATCCCCCAAAAGGAAGATCTGATTACCGGAGGTTAATTGAGATCTGCAGGTGCCAGTAGTTGATTGTACTTTTCCCTTCGACCTTTTTGCGACTTACAGCTATTTGCGGCTGGCGCTCCCGACTCGGTCGGGCACCTCGCGATAGCGCTTCCCAGCTTGGCCTACCTGGCCGCCTTGGCGCTACGCGATTGTACTTTTCCGGCCTTCGACCTTTTTAGCGACTTACAGCTATTTGCGGCTGGCGCTCCCAACTCGGTCGGGCCTTCGTTCTTGGTACATGCTTTTCCTGCCTTCGACCTTTTTAGCGACTTACAGCTATTTGCGGCTGGCGCTCCCAACTCGGTCGGGCACCTCGCGACAGCGCTTCCCAGCTTGGCCTACCTGGCCGCCTTGGCGCTTCGCGATTGTACTTTTCCGGCCTTCGACCTTTTTAGCGACTTACAGCTATTTGCGGCTGGCGCTCCCAACTCGGTCGGGCCTTGGTACGTGCTTTTCCTGCCTTCGACCTTTTTAGCGACTTACAGCTATTTGCGGCTGGCGCTCCCAACTCGGTCGGGCACCTCGCGATAGCGCTTCCCAGCTTGGCCTACCTGGCCGCCTTGGCGCTTCGCGATTGTACTTTTCCGGCCTTCGACCTTTTTAGCGACTTACAGCTATTTGCGGCTGGCGCTCCCAACTCGGTCGGGCCTTCGATCTTGGTACATTAAAGTTTAGCTTGGCGCTTCCCGGCTTGGCCTACTTGCCTGCCTTGGCGCAACTACCCTGACTTTCTCCGACTCTATCCCCCCAAAAATGAGCCGGGGAATTTACTGCGCCTTACTGGGCGCCATGCTTACGGGGAGCCGCCACCAACGAGACATTTTAAAGTCCGGGACACTGTTTGTTGCCATGCTCACCGATTAAGGGAGGAGGGTTCTTTGGGCCGCCAGTATGGCCGCCTGCTCCGGGCGGATGTAGCTGGAGAATGCCGATGAGGACCAGCGGCCCATTTGCTGGAGGGAGGCGGAGGACACTCCTTGCTCGGCGGCCGAGGTGGCCGCTCCGATGCTGAAGGAGTGGCTGGAGTAGTCCTTCGTCGGGAGGTTGCATTGCTGGAGCGTCTGCTTGAGGTGCAGGGTGAACCGGGATCTTGTCATGTGGTGACAGGGTGCGATGAGGAGCAGGGGAGCCGAGGGGCCGGTCCGAGGCCTGAGCTTGACGTAGTGAGCCATGAACGAGAAAGGGCAGAAGGGGGCTAGTGCCTTCCTGTATGCTATTGTGTGCTGGGGCAGCAGGCTGAGGGCAGCGGATGCCAACGACTCAACACTGATCCGTAAGGCCAGGGACATTGTGGGGCTGGATCTGGGCTCTCTGACTGCGGTGTCAGAGAAGAGAACGTTGTCCAGGCTACGCTCCATCATGAACAATGACTCGCACCCACTCCACGGCGTGCTAGTCGAACACAGGAGTACGTTCAGTGAGAGACTGATTCCACCTAGATGCAGTACGGAGAGGCACAGGAAATCATTCCTGCCTGTGGCCATTGGTCTATTTAATGCCTCTCTTAAAGAGCACCTCGGAGACGCTCAGTCTCCCTGAGACTGAGCCAGCCGATAGGTTACCGTAAATTCCGGACTATAAGACGCACCGGTGTATAAGCCGCGGGACCAAAATTGACTATTTTTTTCTTCTATAAGCCGCACCGGTCTATAAGCCGCGGGTGTTTTGATGTTTAATTACCATATGAAAGGGTTCGTGCACAGAGAGGAATGTCGGGAAAGCGATGGCTGTTTGGGGAAGCTCCCATTTATTAACATTTCAACAAAACAAAACAAAAGTCAGGTCACTAATCCCCAGACAAAATCACACAACAATAGGCTATATGTGCAGCAAACCTGTAACCAGAGAAGTCAAGTCACTAATGCTCGTCTTCCTCTTCTTCCTGCGTACTGAAACCACCAAAGTCCTCATCTTCAGTGTCGGAAACGAACAGGTTCAGGGTGGCTTCGTCAACCACTCTCCTCTCTCCTTCATTGTCACTCAAAACCAACGAACTCCTCTTCATCTATAGCTGTGTTTCCATTACAGTTTTTCGCAAAAGAATTGCGATATTTCTACAACTTCGACAATGTACAATTGCGACTTGTAGGCGTTTCCATTGAAGTTGCGTTTGAGTGATTCCCCGTTGCAGCAGCTGCCACAGTGATTACGCACGGGGATCTGCCCCATATCCCGTCCCCTGCATGCTCAAATCCAACCAATGGTCAATGGAAATCCCAACATGAAGTTACAATGCATATAAACGAGCCTGATTATCAATTCAAAAGAAAATGAGTCGCAAAATGTTGCTGGCTGCGTGAATGCAGTCAGCGCGACAGGCAGAGGAAAAAAGGTAGCCTAATAGCCTACAACTGGTCCGATTTAGAGATGGAGGGGGGAAAAGGCTGATTTGGTTCTATAATTGCACCTGAAACGTGTGCAATGTATTAGCCTACTCACAGTCACTGTATTCACTTCAGACAGCACCACCGCACCAGTGTGTGCTTTTCATCCTCTCATCTCGCCGCTGTGCCAAATGCGCGCACACAGGCAGCCTGCTGTCTGTCGAGCAAAGCTTTTTTTTGGTGAAATAATCCTCCAGGGCGCTTCTTGTTAACAGTCCGAGTGAGTGGCAGGTCGAACGTCAAAGGCACTTCATCCATATTTATGATCTGCTCCGGTTCGATGGAATATTCCTTGATCTTCCTTTGTGTGAATTCGCCGAAGTTTGTGATTTTCTCCTGGTAGTCGGGGGAGGGAGTTGATGGGCTTGTGGCCGTTTGCTTACCGTAATTACCATATGTAAGTGGTCACGCACAGAGGGGATTGTTGGGAAAGAGATGGCTGTTTGAGGAAGCTCCCATTTACCGTATTACCGTAACATTTCAACAAAACAACATAACACAACACCACCGTTGTTTATTTTTACAGTGCACACAGTGTCCGCGGTGTGGTGAAAAGAGGGCAAGAGAGGAAATTAAAACAGAAGTGGATTTATAGTTAGAAAGAGTGCTAAAAAAGAGTTTTTTTTTTTTTTTTTTTTTTTTTTTCTGAAAAAATCCATAGATAAGACGCACCGTTATATAAGCCGCAGGGGCCAAAAAACGGGAAAAAAGCCGCGGCTTATAGTCCGGAATTTACGGTAACTGTGCCTGGCTGAGCCACGTGTAGCGTATAGGGCAAGCCGACTTAATATAGTCCAGGGTGCAATAATGATAATTGACACGGAATGTATACTTACCTGACGTATTTTGTATTTTGCTACTTAGACATTCCACTTATTTTTGCTTCTAGCGCATTTACTAGTTATTCTATGCTATTTTTTTTTTTTTTTTTTTTTTTTTATTATTGCTTAATATTGCATTTGCATTGCATTTACTACTGTTTATTTTATTTTAAGCTATGTGTGTTCTGTGAGCGAGCTACTGTAACCTGTCCCGATTTCCCCTCGGGGATCATTAAAGTCATTCTGATTCTGCTTCTGAAGAAATGCCAGAGGCATTTTACTTTGAAATTCGTTAAGAACAGGAAGTGGTGTATTAAGACCGGGTAGCTTAACACGGAAAGACGTCAGCATTCCCTGGGCCGTCTGGCTTCGGTCCGAAAGTTATGCAGTAACACTCATTCTAGCTGATGCTCAGACAAGCTCCGTGGGCCAGGGGTGTTAGAATGGCCCCTTGCGTGGTTATTATTATTATTGTTGTAATTATTATTATTATTATTATTATTATTATTGTGACTCCCGCTGGCCATTTGCCAGAAAGCGATTTCCGCTTAGGCGTCGGAAATAGGCAGGCTGAGATGCCCACTGGATAGAATAGTCAGATCACAGGCCAAATAACTTGTCAGTCAGCTTCGCTTTACTTAGTCAAAGCACGAGGGACACCTACGGTACATGTGGTGTTTTCAGAGCAATGTAAGACAGTATTTCTGTTTAATACGGAGTATTAAAGAGATGAGAATACGTCTGATTATAGGCATTATAGGCAGAACACGAAGATCCCTAGTACAGTTTAGTAGTGCACGAGTGCTCAAGAAAGCGCACGAGATAATCAATGACTCCACAGATGTCCTTCATGTCTGTTTTGACTTAATGCCATCAGGAAAGCGCTTTAGACAGCCTGCCTGCAAAACAAACAGAAGGAAGTTTGGTTTGTTCCAGAGGCCATTCGACTGGTGAACAGCCACAGTACGAGAAGTGGTCAGTTTATCTAGACTAGGTCTGTACCTTGACCTTTTGATTTGAACCCTTGAACAAGTCTAATATGCACTTGGATTGTATTGACTGAAATTAATTTGTATTGATCTGACACCTATATTCTTTTGTGGTGTTGGATACACTGTAATCAGGGATCTTGCTTTATCGGTGTCATTTATTGTATTTATTGTCTTGTTTTTTTTTTTTTTTTTTTGGATGTGTACGAAGTACAGCTTGTTTGCAGTATTCATGCCTTAAATTGCCCCTTGCGGGACTAATAAAGTTTATTTTTTATTTTTTTATTGAATTGAATTGATTTTACTGGACTGGTAGATTGCCCGTTTAAATGCTGAAGTACTGATACTTTCCTCATGGGTCCTTTCGCATCCACGGGTGACTGGTCCTCCGGGGTATGCTCGGTGTGCTGTGGTCGTCAACCCCGTCCTTGGTAGAGCAGGTAGCTCTTGAGAGAGGCGGGCAGGGGCAGTCCGTGGATTCCGCTCAGGCGGTCCCTTCCTAGAGCCGCCCGCACAGAGCGCCTGCACAGGTCCATCAGAGGGAGGGGATCCGGATCGAGTCCGTTTATGTACCGGATTCGTATTTCGCAGTGTCCCCACACGGCGCTCACTGCGGGGTACACCTTCCTGCCCTTAAGTCCTCCGAACGCCACCCCTAGGTCATGTCCGTCCACTATGAAACCTAACGTCCCCTCGTCCATGTCCAAGACGACTAACAGCGAGTCTGGTATTATGAAGGTGTCGTCGGCTCCAGGAAGGCGGGGTAGGTTCTGCCCGCGTGGTTCTTGCCGTCGTGGTAGAGTTTACACCGGCCCAGGTCCCAGCCCCAGGACTCGGTGTTGTTTCCCACCAGGACCGTGTAGCCCACCGAATGCATCGGCGCGTCGCCCGTGGCCACCCCGACCACGGCGTGGGACCCCCTCTGGCGTGGCCCAGCTGATCTCCCACACGTGCAGTCCCTGCGTGTAGCCCACCCGGCCGCGGATGGCGTCCGTGCTCTGCGCCACGGGTTGGCGGTGGAGCACCAGCTTGTTGACGTCCTTGACGAAGATGTTGAGCGAGCGGTCGTCGTTGTTCCAGGAATGCTGCACCTGGACGTCCGGGCCGGCGGGCGGCATGTCCATCAGCCGGTCCAGCCGGGAGGGCTTGGTGTGCTCCGGGGGCGTGGCGGATGCCAGGGTATTCGTCCGGGCGGGTTGGGTGGTGGTGGGGAGCACGTCGGCTTGCTGCGCGGGCGGGGGCGGGATCGGCTGTTGAGCCGGCTGGGCTGAGGCGAGCGTGGGGGAAATGGGGGGGGGGGGTTTCCAGCACCCTCAGGCGAGCCTCCACTGATCTGTTAGCATCTAGCAGGGACAGCAGGATGGCTCTTAATGGCCCGGGCAGGATCGGCTGCTGCTGGGCTGAGGCTAACGTGGGGGGAATGGGGGGGGGGGTTTCCAGGGCCCTCAGACGAGCTTCTACAGATCTGCTAGCATCTAGCAGGGACAGCAGAATGGCTCTTGACGACCCCTGTCGGCTCGGCGGAGCTACGAATGGGGCCGCTTCCGCTTCCGGGGCGGCGGCCTGGAGGTCAGTGCGACCAGGAAGTACGTGGCGTCTCGCGGCGGCCCCGCGGCCTGCATTTCCCCCGGCGGCTCCCGGCTCTCGGGGCAGCTGCCTCTACTGGTCTTCGCCCGCGGCCTCTCGCACGTCCGCGCCGAGCGGCCTCTCCCTCCGGCACGCTCGCACGCGTTCTTGGGCGTCCGCGGCGCGGCGCTTCGTCTTCTGTTACAGGGGCCGTCGCAGTGGCGCGCCCCGTGCCACGGGAACGCGCGCTGGGCCTTCTCGTCGGGGCTATGCTGGCAGCCTGTGGTCCGGTCGCTTCGCCAACGTCTTCGTCAGACACCTCGGAAGGCAAGTACGCTCCGTGGCCGGTCCGGAACAGGGGACCGATGTCTAAGCTGTCGTCACAGTCCATGGGCTGCTCTGGCTCGGAACTCGACATGCCAGGAATGGGAATATCCACGGGTAGAGAAGGCTTGTGGGTGCTGATTCGGTCTGCGGATCTGGTGCAAAACAACGCTTCGGACGGCTTCGAGGGAGCTGGACTGCCGTGAAGCTGCTGCTGCTATGATCGGCCAGAGAGAGAGAGGTGACGTAGAACCCTTGCTATATATATGAGGATTAACTGACGTCATATTTGACGTCATAGCAGGCGTCATACTAGGACTTTGACTGACCACGTTATGCTAGGACTTGACTGTCGTCAGGGGATGATCGGATTATGCATGAGTGGCCTTCAGCTTGAAATATGGTCTGGAGACCTCACTTCTGCTTGAGACGCGGAATCTGCTCTGACGGTGGCTGTTATTGTTTTTTTTGTATTTTTTTGAATGCACATCTGGAGAATCCCCTTAAGGAGCCTTAATGATTTGCAGCTGGCAGGGGGCGGAGTTTAGAGAGAAGATAAACACTGCCCATGTGCTTATATTATCGAGATTATAGAGGATACAAAGTGGGTTGATTATCGGTAAAGCCGTCCATGACATCGGGTGTATTCACACCAGCAGTTGTTCCGAAACAGGGAGCGTTTTCCCCCTCGGTGCGGTTCGTTTGGGGGAGTGTGAACACAGCAATCGCACCCGGATTGGATGCGGGACAAAACATGCGGACCGAGATCGCCGAGAAAGGGTGGTCTCAGTCCGCTTCCAAATTAACTCTGGAGTGGTTCGTTTGTGGTGAGAACGTGATCCGACACAACTGCAGGAAACAGTGCGCATTTTTGGATAAACCAGCTGCCGTAGTCAGCTGCACTGTGCGTAATGGCCTGAAGAACGAGCATTTTTATCGGTTAAAAACAACATCTTCATTCTTCAGATGCTGTTTTTGTCACTTGTGAAACTAGCGTTTGCATGGATAAACCTTTGTTTTCAGCAGTTTGAACTCGACCAACTTACCACTGGGCTCCAATGAAAACAAGTCAGAGCCAGCCTTCTTTGTGATAAGATTGTTTGATTCAATCAGACCTGATTGACAATCAGAGTGATTGCATGTCTTCCTCAAAATGTCCGTAGGCTATTATTAAATCATGTATTAATATTTGATCCCTGACAGGACAGGTGTTCATATTCATATGCGTAATCCTCTGAAGTCTCCGTGATAGTACGGCTAATAGCAGAAGTTGCAAGGGTCTTGTTTGATTTTCCATCTCCAAATTCTCGGGGAGGTATTAGATAAATCTCTGTCTCTCTTTCAATGTAGGCCTACCCAAAACACACACAGTCTTATAATCATATAAAATCTCTGGGAATTATTTTTTCCATCCTGGGAGGCTATTAGCCTATCGGAGTGTCTCCTGGCCAATCCAGGAGGCTTGATAATACTATTTGGACTGTTTGACACAAACGAACCAAGGCACAAATACAACAACTGTATCAAGTAAGCCCCTGAATGGGAACAAAGTAAAGGAGCTCCAGGTGTGAATACAGCCTTACAGTTGAAATGGCAAATGGAGATGTTGAAAACGCTGGGACGTGAAAGGCAAGTGTCCATCCACTCCGATCACAACGCCCTTACTGGCCAATGTTTCATTTCTCTCGTTTCACAACTGACCTCAGGAGCGGTTGCGCTGAGCAGCTAATAATGACGCCCATGCGTTTACGTTGGAATTAGGGTTAGCTGAAAGGCCGGCGCGTCTCCTACAGACGCTAAAGGACATCTTGTTCATCAGACGCTGAGGGCCGTGACAACGCCACGGAATTCGAGGACAGCCTGGATCCACAGATTTCATCATGGGGTGCAATAGAGAACCGCGGGAATGAGTCCGGAAGTATACTTCCGGGTTCGTGAGAGGAAAAGTCTATGGGATTTAACATGGGGGTTTCGCTTAAACGCATAAAATAAGGTCTGTGGTTAACAAAAGTTTATGGGAACGCGAATTTGGTTTCAGCATGATAATCTTCACAAACGTGAATAACATTTATGACTTTTGGAACGTAAATGCGTTTTTCTTAAAGCACATTTTTGAAAACGCTTCAAAAGGCATAAAATGGCGGCAATTTCTGGATAAAGCCTACAAAAATCTGTCATCCCTGCGGTGCTCTATGACGATGAGATCCAATTAAAATGTGACCTCTGACCTCATTACATCACACACAGGCCTTTCACCTACCCCAGCCCCTTCCTGTGATTCTGATTGTTACACACACTGTACCCTCAACCAACGCCACCCTCAACTAGGGCTGGGAGGGATTGATACAGCATAGTATTGCCATATTTTGTGTGGCAATATTATATCGATACACAAAGCCAATTATCGCAATATTTGATGATATAAAATGTCGGGTGCATCGTGCAACATTTATGACAGTGTTGCTCAGTCTGTCTGCTTGACAATCCCGTTTTGCTGCAGTAAAAATTAGATGAACAGACTGGAAACTTGATCTTATTCGATAAAACAAATATTGACAAAGCGTTTTTTTCCCCTTTGGAGGACATAAACGCAGTTGGAAAAAAAGGTAATAAATCACAATGTTTTCAAAATCACAATAACATTGTATTGTGAACCAAGTATTGTGATAATATCGTATCGTGGGGACTTCTGGTGATTCCCCACCCCTACCCTCAACCCTGCCCACTCTCCTTCACTCTGTCTCCCTCTCAGCATCCTACAGTACCAGCAGCGATGGCTCCTATGAGAGGCTGTATGGTGACAGCCCACGGGTAGTTCCAGGCCCCGATGATCAGCACCACGCCCAGCGGCTCTGGACGGATGTAGACGGTGTCTGACAGCGTGAGCAGGTTCTTCTCCACCGGCCGGGGGGCGGCCCACTCCTTCAGCTTCTTGATGGCCAGGTTGATCTCCCCCTCCAGGCCCAGGGTCTCGTACAGCTGGGTCCCCGCCTCACTCTGCGGGCCGAGGGTGATATTGTCAAGAAAACATGTGCAACAGCAACACTCAGCAAATGGGCAGAATCACTTATCGCCATCACCATTAAGCTTAATTTATACTTATTATAAAGTGTTGCTCAGCACATGGTCGCAGACGAAAAATAAAGTGTCGCTCATGGTGTTGCATTTATACTTCAGTGAATGTTCGCCTCGGTTCAACGGTCACGTGACACCCGAACGCTATAAGTGCAGACAGCCATGAGAAGAGAGGGAATGGAATGCACAGTGAAACCACCTCGGAGGCAAGATGTAACGTACTTGACTGCAGCCGCATATAAACGACACACAACTCACCTCCTCTCTCTCTGGGAAATTGGTCACGATGTTCTTTGTGATTTTCGCGAAGTCATACATCAAGGACAGGCTGATAAAAATTGCGGGGACACGTTCCTTCATTTCAATCGAGCAAAAACCAAAACAAGGAAATCAAGCGCGTGCCGTCTATATAGCCAATCAGACTTGCGCGATACTATGACGTAGTCAGCGACACTAGACATTTCACTAGGTAGCAGACACTGCTCGCCGACACTTGAAAGTGTTGACTCAAGTCCTCATTTCTGTCGGCGACCGTTTCAAAAGTGTCGGCAGACAAAGCAAAAATTGGGCTTAAGTCTCCTATAGTGTCTTGTGACTGTATAAGTGCTATGGGGAGGGGGGGGGGGGGGGGGGGTCGATAAAGCATAATATCACTATATCACTATAGTGTCTTGTGACTGTATAATCAGGGGTGGCCAAACTACGGCCCGCGGACCAACTGCGGCCCGCTTTTAAGTGGCCCGCCATGAATTTAGAAAAAAAAAAAAAAAAAAAAATTGTTTTTTTTGTTTTTGCAAAAAACGTTTTTCCGTTTTTCTGTTTCAAAGTTTAAAACGGAAAACGAAAACGAAAACGGGGGAAAAAAAACAAAAACATTAAGAAAAAGAAACTGAAAAACAAAAACAAAAAAACTGATTCCCCCCATTTTGTTTTTTCAATTTGAAACCATTGAAAATGGGTTATACTTGGGCACCCTGACATGGTCTATTTATTAAAAAAAAAAAAAAAAAAATGAATTAATGTTTAATACTAATGTTATGTTAAATTATCTCTGTCTTAACCTGTTGGCACAGGAAAAGAAAATTTGATAACATACAGAAATACCCATTGTAATAGGTGAGCGCATCAATAAACTATGTGTCATATATTTATTTAGGTAGAAATTCAATTTTTGATGGCACAAGGGTTTTCTGGTCCAATTTTTTTGCCGCGAAAACTGCCGCGCTTAATATTGTTTGGCCCGCGACTCCTTATATTTTTCTGTATGCGGCCCACAACCAAAAAAGTTTCGCCACCCCTGGTATAAGTGCTATGGGGAGAGGGGGGGTCGATAAAGCATAAAATCACTATATCACTATAGTGTCTTGTGACTGTATAAGTGCTATGGGGAGAGGGGGGGGTCGATAAAGCATAAAATCACTATATCACTATAGTGTCTTGTGACTGTATAAGTGCTATGGGGAGAGGGGGGGTCGATAAAGCATAATATCACTATATCACTATAGTGTCTTGTGACTGTATAAGTGCTATGGGGAGAGGGGGGGGTCGATAAAGCATAATATCACTATATCACTATAGTGTCTTGTGAATGTATAAGTGCTATGGGGAGAGGGGGGGGGTTGATAAAGCATAATATCACTATATCACTATAGTGTCTTGTGACTGTATAAGTGCTATGGGGAGAGTGGGGGTCGATAAAGCATAATATCACTATATCACTATAGTGTCTTGTGACTGTATAAGTACTATGGGGAGAGTGGGGGTCGATAAAGCATAATATCACTATATCACTATAGTGTCTTGTGACTGTATAAGTGCTATGGGGAGAGTGGGGGTCGATAAAGCATAATATCACTATATCACTATAGTGTCTTGTGACTGTATAAGTACTATGGGGAGAGTGGGGGTCGATAAAGCATAATATCACTATATCACTATAGTGTCTTGTGACTGTATAAGTGCTATGGGGAGAGTGGGGTCGATAAAGCATAATATCACTATATCACTATAGTGTCTTGTGACTGTATAAGTGCTATGGGGAGAGGGGGGGGTCGATAAAGCATAAAATCACTATATCACTATAGTGTCTTGTGACTGTATAAGTGCTATGGGGAGAGGGGGGGTCGATAAAGCATAATATCACTATATCACTATAGTGTCTTGTGACTGTATAAGTGCTATGGGGAGAGGGGGGGGGTCGATAAAGCATAATATCACTATATCACTATAGTGTCTTGTGAATGTATAAGTGCTATGGGGAGAGGGGGGGGTTGATAAAGCATAATATCACTATATCACTATAGTGTCTTGTGACTGTATAAGTGCTATGGGGAGAGTGGGGGTCGATAAAGCATAATATCACTATATCACTATAGTGTCTTGTGACTGTATAAGTACTATGGGGAGAGTGGGGGTCGATAAAGCATAATATCACTATATCACTATAGTGTCTTGTGACTGTATAAGTGCTATGGGGAGAGTGGGGGTCGATAAAGCATAAAATCACTATATCACTATAGTGTCTTGTGACTGTATAAGTGCTATGGGGAGAGTGGGGGTCGATAAAGCATAAAATCACTATATCACTATAGTGTCTTGTGACTGTATAAGTGCTATGGGGAGAGGGGGGGTCGATAAAGCATAATATCACTATATCACTATAGTGTCTTGTGACTGTATAAGTGCTATGGGGAGAGGGGGGGGTCGATAAAGCATAATATCACTATATCACTATAGTGTCTTGTGAATGTATAAGTGCTATGGGGAGAGTGGGGGTCGATAAAGCATAATATCACTATATCACTATAGTGTATTGTGACTGTATAAGTACTATGGGGAGAGTGGGGGTCGATAAAGCATAATATCACTATATCACTATAGTGTCTTGTGACTGTATAAGTGCTATGGGGAGAGTGGGGGTCGATAAAGCATAATATCACTATATCACTATAGTGTCTTGTGACTGTATAAGTGCTATGGGGAGAGGGGGGGGGTCGATAAAGCATAATATCACTATATCACTATAGTGTCTTGTGACTGTATAAGTGCTATGGGGAGAGGGGGGGGGTCGATAAAGCATAATATCACTATATCACTATAGTGTATTGTGACTGTATAAGTACTATGGGGAGAGTGGGGGTCGATAAAGCATAATATCACTATATCACTATAGTGTATTGTGACTGTATAAGTGCTATGGGGAGAGTGGGGTCGATAAAGCATAATATCACTATATCACTATAGTGTATTGTGACTGTATAAGTGCTATGGGGAGAGGGGGGGGGGTCGATAAAGCATAATATCACTATATCACTATAGTGTATTGTGACTGTATAAGTACTATGGGGAGAGTGGGGGTCGATAAAGCATAATATCACTATATCACTATAGTGTATTGTGACTGTATAAGTGCTATGGGGAGAGTGGGGTCGATAAAGCATAATATCACTATATCACTATAGTGTATTGTGACTGTATAAGTACTATGGGGAGAGTGGGGGTCGATAAAGCATAATATCACTATATCACTATAGTGTCTTGTGACTGTATAAGTGCTATGGGGAGAGTGGGGGTCGATAAAGCATAATATCACTATATCACTATAGTGTCTTGTGACTGTATAAGTGCTATGGGGAGAGGGGGGGGGTCGATAAAGCATAATATCACTATATCACTATAGTGTCTTGTGACTGTATAAGTGCTATGGGGAGAGGGGGGGGGTCGATAAAGCATAATATCACTATATCACTATAGTGTATTGTGACTGTATAAGTACTATGGGGAGAGTGGGGGTCGATAAAGCATAATATCACTATATCACTATAGTGTATTGTGACTGTATAAGTGCTATGGGGAGAGTGGGGTCGATAAAGCATAATATCACTATATCACTATAGTGTATTGTGACTGTATAAGTGCTATGGGGAGAGGGGGGGGGGTCGATAAAGCATAATATCACTATATCACTATAGTGTATTGTGACTGTATAAGTACTATGGGGAGAGTGGGGGTCGATAAAGCATAATATCACTATATCACTATAGTGTATTGTGACTGTATAAGTGCTATGGGGAGAGTGGGGTCGATAAAGCATAATATCACTATATCACTATAGTGTATTGTGACTGTATAAGTGCTATGGGGAGAGTGGGGGTCGATAAAGCATAATATCACTATATCACTATAGTGTCTTGTGACTGTATAAGTGCTATGGGGAGAGGGGGGGGGTCGATAAAGCATAATATCACTATATCACTATAGTGTCTTGTGACTGTATAAGTGCTATGGGGAGAGGGGGGGTCGATAAAGCATAATATCACTATATCACTATAGTGTCTTGTGACTGTATAAGTGCTATGGGGAGAGTGGGGTCGATAAAGCATAATATCACTACCGTAAATTTCGGACTATAAGCCGCGGCTTTTTCCCCATTTTTCGGCCCTGCGGCTTATATAACGGTGCGGCTTATCTATGGATTTTTACAGCTAACGGCCACTAGGGGACCTCCTAAATCTATGGATTTTGGTACAAGAGACAGAACGAGAGCAAGACAGACAGACCCTGATTGGATGATGTTGCAAAAAATGTGCCTCGCAACCTGCTTGGAGCACTGTGCCACTACGCTCTCTCAGCCACTACTGTAAAACAAGCTCCCTCCTCCCACCCTCCCTCGCTCCGGGGGAAAAATGGCGGCGATTGAGCCAGAAAGACAGTCTGAATGAAATTGAATGTAACGTTCCCAATTCTATGTATTACATTCTAAAAAATGAACGGCAACATTTTGGAAGGCTAAGCCACACAACTAGCTCGTTGTAATCTAACATCATGCTTCAAAAGATGGCGAACTGGCTGTGTTACGACGATGAGGGTAAGGACTCAAAACGGTCTCCGCTGATAAGACATTAAAACACCTGCGGCTTATAGTCCGGTGCGGCTTATGTATGTAACAAACATGCAATTTAGCTGCTGCGGCTTATATTCAGGTGCGCCTTATAGTGCGGAAAGTACGGTATATCACTATAGTGTCTTGTGACTGTATAAGTGCTATGGGGAGAGTGGGGGTCGATAAAGCATAATATCACTATATCACTATAGTGTCTTGTGACTGTATAAGTGCTATGGGGAGAGGGGGGGTCGATAAAGCATAATATCACTATATCACTATAGTGTCTTGTGACTGTATAAGTGCTATGGGGAGAGGGGGGGGTCGATAAAGCATAATATCACTATATCACTATAGTGTCTTGTGACTGTATAAGTGCTATGGGGAGAGGGGGGGTCGATAAAGCATAATATCACTATATCACTATAGTGTCTTGTGACTGTATAATAGCTATGGGGAAAGGGGGGGGGGGTCGATAAAGCATAATATCACTATATCACTATAGTGTCTTGTGACTGTATAAGTGCTATAGGGAGAGGGGGGGTCGATAAAGCATTAGGGATGGGAATTGATAAGATTTTAGCGATTCCGATTCCATTTTCGATTCTGCTTATCGATCCGATTCCTTATCGATTCTCTTATCGATTCTCATTGGGCAAGGGGGGGAAAAAAAAGAGTACAAACGGGTTTATTAACATTCATTTTCTTTTAGATTATTATTATTATAATTATGTATTATTATTCAGCTCTGACATCAGATTGCTCTTTTCAATCCCATACCAAGCAGGGATCAGTGTGTCTGTTAAACTGGCTCTGTTTGGGGGTTTGTATTTTGGGTTGAGCATCTTTGTCATCTCCCTATAGAAAATATATAGTGGGAATGAATGAAACAGAACTAGTGGTTAGAATGACAACATGCAACTTTGGACATTTTACTTTAGCTGGCATGTCAGACAAACTTAGTCACTGCTCGGGGACATTCGTTTACCTTCGCCTCGGTCATTTTACTCTTCCCTGCCTGGGTGAATGGAGGGGCTAGAGGCTCTAGCCTAGAGCTGCACAAGAAGTACTCGCTGCAGCCTCTGACCCAAAGCGACTACCAGCCCCTGAACCAGTCTGACTCTGAACGTCATCATCCTCTCAATTAAATGGATGGAAATGGAGTATTGGTGAAATCTGGTTTACACAATAGACAGGGTCTGGAGGAGTTTACTCTCCATATTAACAGATGACGCGCTAACGTTAGCCGCGCTGCTGTTAGCCGCGTTATCGTCACTCTGTAGCACATCAAAAACGTGACATTCCTCCAAAATTATTGCATGCTGTGTGGACAAATGTTTCTGCATATTGCTAGTATTTCCCCCCTTTGAAGAAATAGAGGTTTTGCAAGCATTGCAAGTGGCACTGTGGTCATCGTTTTGCTTCTGCCTAGAGCCATGGTGGCTGGAAACAAAACAAGGCTGCGTTGCGTGCGTGTCGCAGCGTGTGACATCATCGCGCATGGAATCGATAGTGGAATCGTTCAGGACGTTGGCTAACGATTCCAAGGAATCGATCCACTGGGACCCGGTTCTCAACAAGAACCGGTTCTCGATTCCCATCCCTATAAAGCATAATATCACTATATCACTATAGTGTCTTGTGACTGTATAAGTGCTATGGGGAGAGGGGGGGGGGGGTCGATAAAGCATAATATCACTAAATCACTATAGTGTCTTGTGACTGTATAAGTGCTATGGGGAGAGTGGGGTCGATAAAGCATAATATCACTAAATCACTATAGTGTCTTGTGACTGTAAAAGTGCTATGGGGAGAGTGGGGTCGATAAAGCATAATATCACTATATCACTATAGTGTCTTGTGACTGTATAAGTGCTATGGGGAGGGGGGGGGTCGATAAAGCATAATATCACTATATCACTATAGTGTCTTGTGACTGTATAAGTGCTATAGGGAGAGGGGGGGGTCGATAAAGCATAATATCACTATATCACTATAGTGTCTTGTGAATGTATAAGTGCTATGGGGAGAGGGGGGGGTCGATAAACCATAATATCACTATATCACTATAGTGTCTTGTGACTGTATAAGTGCTATGGGGAGAGTGGGGTCGATAAAGCATAATATCACTATATCACTATAGTGTCTTGTGACTGTATAAGTGCTATGGGGAGAGGGGGGGTCGATAAAGCATAATATCACTATATCACTATAGTGTATTGTGACTGTATAAGTGCTATGGGGAGAGGGGGGGTCGATAAAGCATAATATCACTATATCACTATAGTGTCTTGTGACTGTATAAGTGCTATGGGGAGAGGGGGGGGGTCGATAAAGCATAATATCACTATATCACTATAGTGTCTTGTGACTGTATAAGTGCTATGGGGAGAGGGGGGGTCGATAAAGCATAATATCACTATATCACTATAGTGTCTTGTGACTGTATAAGTGCTATGGGGAGAGGGGGGGGGGTCGATAAAGCATAATATCACTAAATCACTATAGTGTCTTGTGACTGTATAAGTGCTATGGGGAGAGTGGGGTCGATAAAGCATAATATCACTAAATCACTATAGTGTCTTGTGACTGTAAAAGTGCTATGGGGAGAGTGGGGTCGATAAAGCATAATATCACTATATCACTATAGTGTCTTGTGACTGTATAAGTGCTATGGGGAGGGGGGGGTCGATAAAGCATAATATCACTATATCACTATAGTGTCTTGTGACTGTATAAGTGCTATAGGGAGAGGGGGGGGTCGATAAAGCATAATATCACTATATCACTATAGTGTCTTGTGAATGTATAAGTGCTATGGGGAGAGGGGGGGGTCGATAAACCATAATATCACTATATCACTATAGTGTCTTGTGACTGTATAAGTGCTATGGGGAGAGTGGGGTCGATAAAGCATAATATCACTATATCACTATAGTGTCTTGTGACTGTATAAGTGCTATGGGGAGAGGGGGGGGGGTCGATAAAGCATAATATCACTAAATCACTATAGTGTCTTGTGACTGTATAAGTGCTATGGGGAGAGTGGGGTCGATAAAGCATAATATCACTATATCACTATAGTGTCTTGTGACTGTATAAGTGCTATGGGGAGAGGGGGGGTCGATAAAGCATAATATCACTATATCACTATAGTGTATTGTGACTGTATAAGTGCTATGGGGAGAGGGGGGGTCGATAAAGCATAATATCACTATATCACTATAGTGTCTTGTGACTGTATAAGTGCTATGGGGAGAGGGGGGGTCGATAAAGCATAATATCACTATATCACTATAGTGTCTTGTGACTGTAAAAGTGCTATGGGGAGAGGGGGGGTCGATAAAGCATAATATCACTATAGTGTCTTGTAGGGCATTCACGACTAGTGAATTTTACTAGTCGACTAGTCGTCCCTAAAGGTAGTCGACTAGTCGTTTTTATTTTTATTTTTATAAAAAAAAAAAAAAAAAAAAAATCTTTAAGAAAGAACATGAGGTATTTACACGACATACATGGACTATCATATCCCATATCCCATATCCCCCACAAAGAACATCAAAACAAAACAAGAAAACTGCATAAGATACACAATAATCCAAGAACAAACAAGACTATTGGACAAATAACCAAACAAAAACAATGCATTCAGCTCCTATCCTGATAAGCCTAATGACACTGGGGTAAAAAGTTCTTAAAGTCAAAGTCTGTATGTGGTTGCCATATTTTGGGGATGTCTAAGAATCTGCCTTTGCTCTTGTAGTAAATGTTATCCAATGTATGGTAGCTTGAGAGTTCATTCCACCAGTGAACTACAGCTGGGGGATTGGATGCTTTCCAATTTAAAGCTATGCATTTCCTAGCTGCCAACAGGGCAAGATCTATGTATTTACTTTGAATGCATTGTTTTTGTTTGGTTGTTTGTCCAATAGTCTTGTTTGTTCTTGGATTATTGTGTATCTTATGCAGTTTTCTTGTTTTGTTTTGTTGTGTTTTGATGTTCTTTGTGGGGGATATGGGATATGATAGTCCATGTATGTCGTGTAAAATACCTCATGTTCTTTTTTTTTCTTTTTTTTGCTAAAACGACTAGTCGACTACTAAGCACAGTGTCGACTAGTGGTTTTACTAGTCGACTAGTCTGTGAATGCCCTAGTGTCTTGTGACTGTATAAGTGCTATGGGGAGAGTGGGGTCGATAAAGCATAATATCACGATATTTTGTGTGGCAATATATATCGTATCGCACAAATGCCAATTATCACAATATTTTATTATACCAAATTGTCATATGCAACATTTATGACAGTGTTGGTTAGTCTGTCTGCTTGACAAACCGATTTTGCTGCTTTCATGAGATAAAACAGATGCAGATGTTGACAGTGTTGACAAGCGGCTAGCAGACAGAAACAGCCAGTCTGTACTCACTTTATTGAGGTCTTTTTTGACAGCATCTGCTATCTCTGTCTGCCGCTCAGCAAATAAGCGCTGCAGGTTCTTGAGCTGGCGAATCCGGTGCTCTAAAGGCTTGGACCTGCCGGTTTGGAAGGCTTTCCTGGCACGAGCCACCGCCTGCTGTTCCCGGGACATCCTGCAAAAGATGATAGTTTGGCTGTTCAGTTGAGATTGGGTGGGGTCATGTTCAAAAATGAAATCAGACATGCAACTCAAAAGACAAAGCTCTGCCCCCTAGTGGCCAAATGTGGTATCATTCTCTCGCTCAAAGAGACCAGATAGAGAGGTGACTGGTGGAGAATTTGCAAAATCAAAACTGTCTTGTGAATGGCTGAAACCTCAAATTGCGGGTGGAATTTTTTGACATGCATAATACCACCCAGGCAGTATTTCCTGTGGTTATAAAGCAGCCGTTTCGTTGTTGATAAAAAGCAAGACTGGCTCTTGGTGAAATACCCATTACTTACAGGGTTAGCAGCACTGGTCAGCACAGTAAACACACCTGTCAATGCATCACTGTTAAAATCCTGATTCATATTGGTCAGGGGTGGGCAACATTTTTTTCCTGAGGGCCATACTGACTTACATCAAGTAAGCGAAGGGCCACACATTGGAGATTATACCTAGCCTGGGTGAACCCAGCCTCCACGTGACCTGCTCTCAGACCTGTTCTCAGTCACTACAGTCTGGAGATCGAGCCATTCAAACCGGTTTCTGCCGTCGGGGAGGGGCGGGTGTACCTCCCTTGATAGACCACTCCATCAGCCAACCAGCTTAGCACACAGAGCACATGCGCAGTGCAACAGATGGCATCATCACTCTGCGACCTTTGTTGTTAGCACATGAGCTAACACTTCATTTCAGTACTGCTAGCACACAAATGGCTACAACCAATGTGCCCATGCAGCCCCTCCGCCCGAAATGTAAACAGACTCAGAGCTGGCTTACGGATCGATGTGTGATTTCCAGGTAAGAATATGTTATTCACAGGTATATGCCACACTATATATTATCTCAGAAACTAGCGTAATTGTGTTTGGTAAGAAAGACATTCGATAAATGACTGACTTTTCCTCATCGGCTGTAGTGGGTTAGCGAGGTAACGATAGCTAGATTACGGGAGCATTTAACGATCTAATGAATTCTAGAAAAACATGTCAGAAGCTAGCTAACGTTAGCCACGTGTAACATACAGTAACTACTACGTTTTATATTATTAGAGCTTCCAAGAAGAGAGAACATCGCCTCTGCCAATGACTCCTGTGACGGTGGTCAGGGAATGAAAGAGGAACAGGACAACTGTCTACACGGACCCAAACCTCGATCCCTGCTGCAGATGGCCGCAGATCTGGAGAGATATTTGTGGCTGTGAAGAACAGTCATCATCTATACAGTGATATGATCTAGTTATCAGGGAGACGCTGTCTTATCTGCATAAATCATATTGAATAGTACCAGACAAAACCTTCAAAACAAATCAAGCTCTGGAATACAATCAATGAACTGTTATAGTGTAACCTACATAGAAAAAAGTTTGACATGGGCACTTCACACAGACTACCTGGAGTAAAGACACATGAAGCACTCTTTTCTGTCTGCACGTTTATTAATAGGGGCTGAGTGACGTTTCGACAGATAATCTGTCTTCTTCAGAGTCAAAAAGACTTAATGTTAGACTTTTTAAAATGTTAGTGTTTCAGAGCACCTTGCTGCTACAAACTGAACATTTTCTAGTTGGAACAAATAAGATTATTAAATACTATAATTAATTGGGCTATATTTCAAGACAATCTGTGATGACATGTTTCCTGTCACACCTAGCCCTCATTCGCAGCTTGACAGAAAACGTTGATCAGGCTCTGGAGATCTGGGATCAGTGGGATGTACCGGTAGTAGTCCTTATCAATGCTCTCCAAAACACATCCTACAGGAGAACATAAAACTGTTATTCTTTGCAATTCTTTTAAAATCAATGCTAAAACATTTTAGGGTAAAATATTGACACGAGTAACTGGTGATCTGCAGATGATGTAAACTTTTGTAATAAATGTTATCTCTTGTACTTCAACCTCTGTCTAGTCTGGTCAATTATAGGACAAGATACACTTAGCCTACTGTAACACAGTCTTGGGTTTTGTCTTCATTGCCTAGAATTATTATTATTATTATTAAAACGATTATGAATTATATTCGCTAAACATTATCTTAACAGACTTACCAGCTTAGGCTTCATTCTGTGATGCGTTTGTTATGGTTTGTTGTTGTTCACTTCCTCCCAGCATGCATTGTGCTACTCCATTTCGCTACTAAATAGCAACCAAATGAGCCGAAATAGATATGAAGGTAGATCTCAATTTTGTGTAATGGTAACACAACCTGCAATTGTAGAACATTTCAATATTGGACCAAATAAAACGTCGAAATGAAAACACCACCCTATGTGAAACATATATGTAATTATATATCCCTCGTCGATTTAACGTGATTTAGGTAAGTGACAGCGGAACGCGCTTCTACTGTCATCTCCTACTGTGATGTCCGCTCCAATAAATTGGCTCTACTTCACATTTTAGTTTTACAATAAAAACACATTTATGCAATGACTTTACATAATGTAGGGTATATTTATGTGCATCATCCTTCCTGCAGCAGAACCGAACCGAAGATTGGAGCAGAGGACATGACAGAGAAACTTAGCCGACCAACAGTCTGCTTCAATCAATGAATGCTTTATATTTATTGAAATTAAATATGCTGATATCTGGTGGTCTGAAATTACTCTCTCTAGCTACAGTAGGGTAACTGGCTCCTATTGTGTCTTATTATTGTAACGTTTGAATCAGCGTTTCATAACTTTATAATAGCCTATTACTGTATAGCCTGGATGACGTTAGCTAATGCTACCCAGCCTTACATTGGCATATGCTGCATTTAGCTTGTGGTATTATGTAGGCTACAGTAATATTGTATAGCTGGCTAGACAGACGAGTTTATCTGGAATCAGTGTGACAAGATCCCTGCTGCTAGCTTGTCTGCCTTTCTGTGTCAGAGTAGCTAGCTACAGTATCTGCATTACATGCTACACCATGCAAATATATTTCGATATAATTCAAACAATTAGCCCACCGTACCACTGGACTGTACAGTATTGCTGTGAAAAAGTTACATTTGATTGTGTCAAGTGTTACATGTTATATTTTTAACTGAGCTTTGCGGAATTACCTCAACACAATTGTGTTGTGTATCAGCTTTAAATATCCAATATATACAGCATTAAACAAACGACCAGCAGCATTCAAATGTGCAAAAACTTTATATTTATTGAAATGTGGTGATCTCATGTCACATTACATAATGTTATGCCTAAATGGTCTACTGCCCAGAAGCGTCACTTTACATGTTTGGTAGAGAATTATTTTAATTATGTTAAACCAGCGTTTATCTTCCATAATGCATTAAATCATAATCACAATGCTATGAAGACATTAGCTGATCACCACAGAGCTGCACAGACAAGTTTATCAGATAATTTCGCCGTAAAATGTGTCCAGGTAATCAGCTCTGAAGCCCCGGCTTGTATGGTCTGCTAAAATCCAATTTCGATATAGGTGTTATTTTGATCAACAGACCTCATAACGGGGATCTATACTATTACGTGTGCTAAATAAACAAGCTGCAGGTCTAGCATCACATTATTCAGTTTAAGGATCCTTATGTGGAAACATTTTGAGAACCACTGTTTTGAAGTACTATTACTATAGCTGTTTTCATTCTCACATGACAATACAACAGAATAGAGTATCAAACAAAAATTTTTTTATTGCATACACAAGCTCACAGCGTCCATGTAAATCCTCATCTTTATCACCGATCTGCAACACCATGATTCCCACATTAACATTAACAGCTGTTTTCACTTGAATTTCCTCAACGTAGTTGCATAGCCATATAGCTAGCCAGCTAGTAGCTAGCTCGGGAGCTATGCTTTGGAAAGACAAAAAGCTAATGGCTAGGTAGTGCTAAGCCGCTGCAGCTGTTACACGTCATTGACAAAGACGCACTCTCCGATTGGCCGATCACGGCAGGACTGATGTTGGCAGTCACGCCGTCACTCATTGGCTGCGGGTCTGCGCGGGTCTTTCAATCGCCCCAGAAATCGATTTGAATGGCTCGACCTCTAGACCCTAGTGACTGGGAACAATGAGAGCAGATCACGTGGGGGCTGGGTTTACCTAGGCTAGATTATACCTGCCCAACACTCCTGATTTTCACGGGAGTCTCCCTATTTTTAACCCTCTCTCCTGTTGTGATGGTAATTTCTTGTTAATCTCCTGATATAATAGTGCTACAAATACAATG
This sequence comes from Poromitra crassiceps, assembly GCF_964638095.1. Lineage (NCBI taxonomy): Eukaryota > Metazoa > Chordata > Actinopteri > Beryciformes > Melamphaidae > Poromitra > Poromitra crassiceps. The sequence continues at coordinate 72,773,263 of NC_139623.1, read as the reverse complement.
GCTGTAGCAGATGGGATTTATTAACATAATTGTGCCTTTTATTGAGTTGTTGGGGGTCGTTTTGTTTTTCTTTGAGTCGAGCACAAATGGCAAAATGCGGCCCCAGGGCCGACTGTAGAACAGTCATTTCTTACACATGAGATTACTTTTAGCCTTTTAGTCATAAGGATTATTGAAAGATATTCCATATTCCAGACTGAAATGTTATAACAGAAGTGCAGTATTGGCCAGAATGACATGAACATTTGGACACTTATTCAGCGGGTATCTTGCATGTTGCGTTCAGGTGCACTGTAATTGTATTTATTTTATTTTATTTTTGCAATTCCATCGCGGGCCGTATTTTGCCCATGTGTGATATTGGTGCTTATATGCCTCTTAAGAAATCATGTTGTTTAGTTGCTGCTCAAGAACCACATTTCTTATGGACAGAATCAAATGAAGTGTTGTTATTTACCTAGCCTAATCATTATTAAAGATTTAGGCTTCTCGGCATTGGTGTTTTTCATGCAAAGGTATACGAGGGATCAGCCGAGCAGCATTTTGGTAAACAAACCACGTCACTGGGTGGCAACGGCAATGGAACCCTATGGAGCGTGAGCTTTGGGAGGCTTGAGTGTCTGACTCTAGCCGGCTGACTCTGTTTACATTTTAAAAACGGCGACAGTTCACACAACTTTAACACGACATGCATATATTATACATCAAACTCTTGAGCTACTTCTGCAGCCCATACCACGAATGGAGGATAAACAGATCCAGGATCTGTCTTTTGATCTGGTTTGGCTTAACCAGATCAAAGCAATCAAGCTATTCGGTACCACGACGGCGGTTATCAGCTGGGTCTGTTAATTCAAGATTTCCTTATCAGCTCTGAGCTTGTGCACCTGAAAATTCTCGTGAACAGGAGCTCAGGCCCACAAAAGAGGCGTGGTCTGTAACAACTAGCCAATCACAATGCAATATGGACAGCTCTGGATTTTACAGCATCAGACATGCCTATTTCCTCATTCATTTAAATTTAATTAACGGAGCTTTACTGCATGTCAGAATCAAAGTCTGCGTTGGATAATGAGTCTGTTACTGAAGGACTGTCTAAAGTTACCGCTTCACACCTGTCATTTGATCTCTGCTGCCGTTTCTGCCTACAGCAGATTAATATACTCAATAAAACCCGCATGTGTTTTTTGCGAGTAGAAGTGTAAACTCAGTCTAAAGTTCTGAAATCCCTAGGCCTATTTTAGATCATAGATTTAACGTTAGAAATATAGGCTCTGAATCAACACAGTGCAGGCGTAGCTTTCATTGAATTTTAAAAAAATCTCTAAAAATAGCAGCTCCGCTGCACACAGCGCACATTAGTGCGCTTTGGAGATGTTTATGGTAACCTTTTTACGCAGGTGATTTAGTGATATTTCTCCACGCAGCGTTCAGCTGCAATCGGCAGGGTCAAACGTGCTTGGGAGCAAATAAAAATGAATACTTCGCTGGAGGAACAAACCATAATCTTAAGAATTCAAAGATGTAATAAAAACCAAAGGCAACACTGCTGCACATAATAATCACAGAAAGGAGGGCTGGCAAAAAAATTGCAGATTGTCTCAATGTTATTCAGCTTGCTTGATTTCACCACCGAAATTCAGCATCTCCGTTGCGCACACGGTGCGCAACGGAGATGTATATGATGTATATGACGATGTATATGATTAAATGGGTCTTGGCGGTCGCAAAAGACTCTTCTCTCCTTTTCCAGGAAGCTCATTGGTTCTTGGCCGGTGCCTTTTAAGGTTTAATCTTATCCTTGCAACTTAACCTGCTCTGGACCAGGTTAACTCTGAAGCATAAGTTGCTTGGAAATATATCTCGGTAAGAAGTTAACTAGTGTCGTAGCACGGCAAACCCAGGGTTAAACCTGAAGTTACCTTGCTAAGCCACCAATCTTGCTTCGTGGTATAGGCCTCTGCTCTCACTCAGAATGTCAAAATACAAGCGACATGCATGGGCTCTATTTACCCCCTGGCCTTAAATTTGTGTTTATGGCTGGGCGCAGCCGCAGCGCTATTAGTGGGCGTGGTCACGCACATTCCCTAATTTTAACATGGTGCTAAAAGGCAAGGTGCGCGGCGGAAACCATTTAACCACGCCTTTTTAAGCGTAGAATTCACAAGTGTGGCCATTGGTGATCTCCAGTAAACCAATCACATTCTTCCCTTCCAAGCTCCCGATCGGAGCCACGAAGCACACTCCAGTCTGGTTGCGGCTGCATGCTGTCCAGGCCCGTATCTAGCTGTGAGGTCACCGAGATCCGGACCTCGGTAAGAATTTCAGAGAAAAGAAAAAAAAAAAGCCTCCATGGAAAGCATGGAAAACACGGGATCGCTTTTATTTTGAAACGAAAGGCAAGTCGGTGGCTCAGTGGTAGAGCTGTCGCCTCACAGTCAGAAGGTCCTGAGTTCGATTCTCGCCTGGGACACTGTGGGCGCTGTGGTTGTGTTCCCCCCCATATCTTCAGTGCCTACTGCCCAGGTGGGGTATCTCGTCGTAAGGGCCTTTCTGGTTGTGTGGAGTTTGCATGTTCTCCCCGTGCTCCCCCAGGGGGTTCCTCCGTATATAAACCCCCCACCACCAAAAACATGCAGAAGATCAGATCGTCATCGTCATCCGACCAGTAATAATAATAATAATAATAATGATTGGATTTATATAGCGCCTTTCCAAGTGCTCAAAGCGCTTCACAGAATCATTATTCGTTCACACCATTCGTACCGGTGGTTCGAAAGCGTGGCAGCCACACATCGGCGCTCAACGGCCCCTCCGACCACCATAATTCATGTCTACATACCAATCATACGAGGCAAGGAGGGTTAAGTGTCTTGCCCAAGGACACAGCGACAGCAGCTGGGAGGGAGCGGGGATCGAACCGCCAACCCTTGCGTCATTGGCCGACCCGCTCTACCTCCTGAGCTAAAGCCGCCCCCAGTGACGACAACATCCGAAGTTGGTCCCCGGGCGCTGTACGAGAAAGCGACCACTGCTCCTGGCCTGCCCCCCGGAGGAAAGGACATGCCTGGATGGGTTAAATGCAGAGGACACTTTTCACCGGCCACCGTCAGCATGAGTGTGTTGTGGCCGCATGCATGTGTTGTGGTGTTCGTGTGACAATAAAAGACGGGGCTTGTCCCGTTACGAGAGAGTTTTTTTAAAAAAAGTCAGGCAGGAAGTCATCTGACGCGCGTCCGCGGTAACTTGATTTCACTTGACAAGCGCAGGAGGTAGGAGCAGCAGGAAGACATGGTGACTGCCTGGCGAGATAATTGAAAGTGAGCGAGCTGCGAGACAGTGAGCGAGTGAACGACAGACGAGGTGAGTGAGTGACACTGACAGATTTTTTAGCAACAACCAAGAAAGTAAGTGTCTAGTCTGTCTCTTAAGTAACGTTACCTGTGACACGTTGGGAAGCTACTGGCTAATCATGCATGATGAAGGCTCAATTAAGGCTTGTTATCAATCAGTGCCATGCTCCCGAAGTCAGGTATGCAGGTGGCTGTTTCATGACTTTGTGTGTTGTGTACGGCTTGGGTTGTGTTTGTTAGTTACAATTATGTTGACAGGAGAGCTGAGCAGGTGGTGACATGAAAGAGAATATACTGAATAATGACATCACAACAGTATAGACCAATTATACGCCTACGTCACAATGACAACAAAGCAAGCTGCGTGCGCAATGTGTAGGCAGAAAACCGTCAGCCCAGCATTCACATCATTAAAAATGCCCAACTTTGTAGTGCTCTTCATAATCAGGTAAGCTGCCTGTAGCTGTAGGCTGCTCAGCCACATCGCTCGGTTAGTTAACGACCAAGTAACGTTACATAATGTCATTATTGAGTTGTGTGCATTATCAACATAACAATATATCTTTGCAAGTTACAGAATAATTATCTACGCTATCCCCAGTTATAAAGGAATGCACGATATGTATGACTAGGCTTGGCCAATTGACAGCGCCAGTGCGTATGGGTCTGTAAGACATATCCCATTAAACAACGTTAATTTCGATGCATAACATTGCTTATCACTAGGCGATAAGCTGTGGTAGTAAGCCGAGAACTGCATTTTAAAACTAAAATATAACTGTGTGTTGCAGATGGGCATAGAGCAGTCCTGACAGCGGGGCTTTTTCACTGTCTGTGAATGCTGGGCTGAGGGTTTTCTGCCTACACGTTGCGCGCGCAGCTCAATGTTGACAAGCTGTATAAGGGGTCTATAATCCTAATGTTGATTTAGAATGAGATATTCCTCTAAATATGGCTAAAAAAGGTAAAAAAAACATTTTTTTATTTAAAATGATATCTAAATATGGCTAAAAAAGGGAAGAAAAAAAAAGCTAAAAACAAATCAGCGGCGCCCGCCTTGCCATGTCTGGACCTCCCCAATTTCGAAACCCTGGATACGGGCCTGATGCTGTCATCTCTCCATACCAATTTGGACATCTCAGCGCATCCCAGATCATAGCCTAAACATCTCTCCCACACACAGGCTGAAGAAGGGCTGCTGCCCAAATGTCTGTGTGGCAATACAAGTATTCAACTTGGAGTGCTCTCCTCCTTTCTTGATGGCTGTCATGTAGAGTTCTCAACGGTCCTAAAAAATCTAATCCGACCCAACCCAACCCGCTTGAGACGCGGACCGAGCTCAACTCGCCCGCCGTTGTCACATACACTCCAGGGCTCGACGTTAACTTTTAAAAGTGGTTGCAAAGGGGCAACCTGGCAAGAGCTTTTGGTTGCCCGAATAAAAATATGGTTGCCCAATTTTAGTCGCCTTATATTTTGAGTAATTAAGATACTATGCAGTCATAAGCCGGCTTAATAATGACGATGTGACAGAAAAGTAAGTATAATAGTCTATAGTATATATTAGAACACGGCTCTCTTGAATACTCGATTCTGATTGGTCAATCAACAATATTCACCGGTCATTATTTCTCGACAACCGACCGCTGCTCTGCCACACCTGGATTAATCAGTTGATAAGAGCCGTTTGTCAGCAAGCCACTACTAATTAGGCCAACCAGTTGCAGCTGTGGTGTCTTGTGTGCCAATTACGAATGAAACCGCTTTGTCGTTGAAAACGCTATTAAAAAATATATTTGAATAATTATTTTTGTCAGATTATTGAATGATTTAGTTGTAGGCCGTGTTCTAAGCGGGATAATGTATATTGAGGCGGTGATTACTGGGAAATAATGACCTTCAGGTGAACGATTAACGCATTATTTCCCCCGTAATCACCGCGTCAATATACATTATCCCTTACGTATAATAGGCCTATTCAGTGCGCGCACCGGGTGTAGTAGTAGTAATAGTGATAATAATAATAATAATAATAATAATAATAATAATAATAATAATAATAATAATAATAATAAATTTGTATAATTTCGTTTTCTAAACAAATATTATTTTTTGTTTTTATAATGCATTTGCACTGAAAGGATTTGTTTAACTAATATTTGTGAACTTTCATTTTTTTACAGTTATTGTTCATATTGTGCTTAATTTATTAATTAAAAGCGTTATTGATAATGAAGTAGCCTATGCCTCCTCATGTTCATTCAGGGATACTATGATGACAGTGGTTTGGGGCCCCCACTCTAATGGCTCATTTCCACCGCAGGTAGTAGCGCGATCCCGCTCCGCTCGACTCGATAAATTGTCTCATCCCACCGGTTTAAACTGTCCCAGCCCGGGTTGTATTGGGGTCGAGTCGTGCTACTTTTCGTACCTGCTTCGTCGAGGTTCTATTCTGTGAACCCGGGTTCATACGGTGACGTGAAAACATTGTAGACGACTGATTGGCCAGGCAGAATCGTGTTTACTCTATCTACTGACTGTCAATGCACTGCATACCAGTTTAGTGGGCTTACATTCTCTTCTGTTATGTTATTTCCATCAGTCTTTGTGTTGCTGCCTTCGCCTCTGGTGAAATAAAGTCGTGGCGGTGGTTTCAATTGTTTTCAGAGTGAAAAAAGTCCGCTGCTCAGCAAGCTCCTGTAGTTAGTTGAGCTGCAGCGCTCCGTTAGGCCGCAGCGGGTGTTTGGTGAAGCCGCGGTCTTGCCTGAGAGGCCGCGGGGTACAGGGCAGGCTTCACTCTGTTGCGCCTCTTCCGTCCGCGCGCAGCGCAGCGCATGCCTGAGTTTGACTAACTACAAAGTGATATCCATTCTCCTGGCCGATTGTCATATTCGCCCATGTACACTGTAGGTCAGCGATCCTCAAAGTCCGGACTCCGGTCCACATCCGGACCCAGACGCCGTCCTATCCGGACCGAGCCCTATAACCTACAAATCACTGAATAGTTACATTTTCACGGAGCATTTCTATTTTAACCGGCACATGCTTTTCTAGCCTTTACGGTACTGGTTTATCTGTCAGGAAGCTCACAGACCAATGCATGCGCTGTAAATCATCACACGTGATGCTACTCAGCCAATCAACAAGCGAATCGATTCTGCCTGCTGCTGCTGCGGGAGAGTTGACACACGGACGTAGGAGAGGCGAGACTCGGAGAAATGCGAGATAAGTATTTCACATCGCGTGCTCAAATACACTGATCATCAACACTGATGAAGGCCTAGTGCCGAAACTTGTTTGTGCTGTACCCCGGACTGAGGTCAATTAAATGAGAAAAAGGACATCTTGTTGTGCTGGCTTGTTCTTCGTATTGATTCTGTGCTTGTGCCTTGCACCGGACCTTTCTGTTGTACTTTCCGAGTGTGCTCGTTTTTCCACTTTTTCGATGCCATAAAGTAAACACACAAAAAGTACTGTTCAAACAAATGGATTAGGCCTACTCCCTTGATCCCCCTGTGAAATGTAAGAAAAAGATCACATAGCCCAGGCTACCTCCTTAACAAACAAAAAACAATATTCCTATTTCTTAATGTAAAAAGGATATAATCTAGCGCTCAAAACTCTTTTTTGTTATACTAATAATAGCTCCCAACACTGACAGGACTATGGATTGATTATAGTCTAGTAGGAACGGGGGGTCCCCGCGCACCCGAAAGATATATTTTTCTAACATAGATTTTTGTACTCCTCAAGGTGTCTAATAAACAAATTTTGTTGTTACCCCGTTGAAATAGTGTCCCATGGGTCCGTTTGGCGGCCATCTTTGCGGGCATATTGCGATGTCTGATGAAAATGGATAAGGGTCATAACTTTTGAACTAGACGTCATACAGAGACAAATGACACCACTTTTCTGTATGATTTCTGCATGAGGAATTGATTGAGAGGGTTGTTTTAATGATTTTAACAGGTTTGGTATAGTAAAACTCAAAAACATTAGAAAAAAGTGTCTAATTTACTCTCAAAATCTTGCAAAAGAAATCTATCTACATATTAGTCCATGGGCCAGAAGGGTTGGGAATAATGCTCATATTGATTTTTGGCAAGGTATACATCTCTAAAGTTAGAAAATATGTGAGAGCATTGCACCAATGGTAGCTAAATGTGTGTTATCACTCGATTTATAACACCATGCAAAACATAATAGTTGCGGGACTTTTAGGGACATTTGAGGCTAAGTTCATGCAAATCAAGTCTAAAAGCACCAGATTTTGCCCAGAATTAGCCCAGGGCATGCTCTAACAATTGAGCCAGAGTGCCCGAGCCGGTGACCCCCGGGGTCACCATGGCGGCCAAATCCAATATGACCACTGTCCGAAAAAGATTTTGGTTATAACTTTTGAAAGAGATGAGCTAGAAATACAGACTTGGTGTCTATCTTATGTTTTTTGACCATTAGAAAGGTGTTGGAATGCTTATCTTTACTAATGAAGATGTGTGTGGAGCCCTAATCTGCATATTTCCAAGATGGCGGCTACCTGAATATGAGTTTTACCATAACTGTTGATGCTTTTAGTAAACTCGGTGTCCATTTTATGGTTTTTGAGTTTTAGAAACACATTGTAATACTCAGATTTATGATTTAATCTATCTATGCACTCTACTTTGCATAGTAAATAGGCTACCAATATGGCTGCTATCCCATTTCTTTTTTACATACACTTTTGTAGTTGTAAGAATGAGTTACCATCAAACTGGTGGAAACAAACAATCTACAGTATTTATCTTACATATTTTATTGAAACAATTAGTGAGTAACACTTAGGTATGTCCATGGGTTGGGGGGGTTAAGTTAGATTGAGTGTAAAGTGTTTTTTGTTTATATCCTTATATCCACAGCCAGATTAATCAAATATTGTTGTCTTGACCGCATTGTTGGTACAGGCACTCTTGCATCCACATTGAGGTGCCACGGGCTCCAGCTTTACAGCATTCACAGCACCCACTACATGACATTTTGCAGCTGCAGCAGAGAATGATGGCTCAGGCTTTACTGGCATCTGAAAGATGGGTCCAGTAAGGTTCCCAAGCCTTGGTCATGGGAGTCCCAGTACGGGAGCGTACCTATGTTCCCCGGGTCCTATATTCCCCGGGTCCTATGTTCCCCATTTGTGTGGGACCGGGGAACATAGAACCCTTCCTAACCTCCCCCAGACCCTAACCCAAAACCTAACCTCTCCCACCCCTCACGCCTAAACCTAAGGTCGGCATTGCGGGTGGTCGGCATAGCGGATAGACACCCCAAATGTTACGGAGAGTGTTAAAAACGGGGAACATAGGACCCGGGGAACATAGGACCCGGGGAACATAGGGATGACCCCCCCCAGTACCAGCCCCACGTACTGAACTCTGGATATTTTGCTGGACAGAGGTTGCCTGATTCCAGTAGAAGCTGGTGTGCAGCAGTCCCCATTTGACATGCTGAATCAGTGCATCTTGGGTGGGAGGCAGGTTATCAAGGGACTTGGTACCATTTGAGAAAAGCTGATGTCTGGCTTCATCTACTTGGCTGGAGACACAGCTCTTGCTGGACATGACAACAACCATAATGCTTCCAGTCTTTGGACATCGACATCTGAGTTGATCGGTTCAGGCTCCAAGGTGAAGGCGTCCACGGTCTCAGTGAGATCCGATGTTGCTTCCCAAGCTGCCCATCCACTCCTTTTCCCATAGCCCTGGAAGGCTGATGTAGTATCACATCATTTTAGCACATGGAAGAGATGTAATGCCAGTGATCTCTGGGGACCAAGAACATTGCAGATTTTGTGAACATAAATGTACTTTCCACATGTGAAGCCAATCCAGTGCTCTGTGAGGTCTAATGTGTAGAAGAAGCGTATTGCAAGTATTACAACATCACTGTCGGACGTATGGATCCTGAGTTTCTATGGCTACTAGCCCAGCATATGCCAGGTGCTATAAATCATTCTACGTAGTGTCTGCTTCAGGATGGTTACAAGGCTGAAGTGCAGATATGTCATATTCAGATCTGTTGGAAAGTATAACATCCTTCTTGGTAGAAAGGAGGAGTTCATCCCAAAACCCTGGTCGCCCTCACCTTGGGGTTGTCATGTACAGCAAAAGCTGTGGCTCCATCCAAGTAGATGATGCTAGACATTAGCTTTTTTCAAATGCATCACGATAACCTGCCTACCACCCAAGATGCACTGATTCAGCATGTAAAATGGGGACTGCTGCAGGCCAGCTTCTACTACTGGAATCAGGCAACCTCTGTCCAGCAAAATATCCAGAGTTCAGTACGTGGGGCTGGTACTGGGACTCCATGACCAAGACTTTGGAACCTTACTGGACCCATCTTCCAGATGCCAGTAAAGCCTGAGTCATCATTCTCTGCTGCGTCTGCAAAAAGTCATGTAGTGGGTGCTGTGAATGCTGTAAAGCTGGAGCCCGTGGCACCTCAATGTGGATGCAAGACTGCCTGTACCAACAATGAGGGTCGAGACAACACTATTTTAGTAATCTGGCTGTGGATATAAGGATATAAACAAAAATCACTTGTCATCTGAAGTCTTTTATGCAAAATCAGTCACCCTGGTAAATCAAAAGGACTGAGCACTTCTAACTCAATTCAACCCATGGACATAAGTATGCTACTACTCACTTGTACATAGGCACCAATTAGGGATGTTCATCAATTATCGAAAATCGATAATCGATCGTTAAGGATTGGAATCGATCCTGTGGCATTTGGATCGATTTTTTAATTATTAAAAAAAAAAAAAAAAAAAAAAATTTTTTTTTTGGACTAGGTTTGGGTGGAATTCGTTACTCCTCGCCCCACTCCATTGCACAGCCGACTAACGTGAGGTGGAGCTTCATATAGTCTCTAGTTTTCTGGCTGGGCACGGGCCTTTGTGCCAACAAAACTGTTTTAAACATGGGAAATTCACACCGGCATGCGCCGGGGACAGCAGTGTTGGAGAGGAGACACATTGAAATAAAGAGTTCATTGAGGAGAACACGTTGTCTTTCGTATTTTCTGCCATAGGCATTCATTTTGTAAAAAAAAAAAAAAAAAAAAAAAAATTGAAAATATTGAAAATATTGAAAATTTTCTAAGTATTAATAAAATCGATAATCGATAATTGATCGTTAATTCTCACCGATTATCGATTTTGGAAATTTTTCAAAATGAACATCCCTAGCACCAATATATGTTTTCTTCTGTTTTTGTTTCTGATATTGTAATATTTTGTTCAAATTCTAAACACGTTTGATCAGTATTGATAGCATTTCACATTTATGGAGAGCATTGATGCACAGACTGGCTATTACCTGTATCAATGGGAATGGGTTCTACTATATTTCTCTAATTGTTTCAATAAAATATGTAAGATACATACTGTAGATTGTTTGTTTCCACCAGTTTGATGGTAACTTATTCTTACAAGTCTACACTCAATCTGGATGAAAGTGTATGTAAAAAGAAAATCAGTTAGCGGCCATATTGGTAGCCTACTTACTATGCAAAGTAGAGTGCTATAGATAGATTAAATCATGAATCTGAGTATTACAATGTGTTTCTAAAACTCAAAAACCATAAAATGGACACCGAGTTTACTAAAAGCATCAACAGTTATGGTAAAACTCATATTCAGGTAGCCGCCATCTTGGAAATATGCAGATTAAGGGTCCACACACATGTTCATTAGTAAAGATAAGCATTCCAACACAATGGTCAAAAAACATAAGATAGACACCAAGTCTGTATTTCTAGCTCATCTCTTTCAAAAGTTATAGCCAAAATCTTTTTCGGACAGTGGTCATATTGGATCTGGCCGCCATGGTGACCCCGGGGGTCACCGGCTCGGGCACTCTGGCTCAATTGTTAGAGCATGCCCTGGGCTAATTCTGGGCAAAATCTGGTGCTTTTAGACTTGATTTGCATGAACTTAGCCTCAAATGTCCCTAAAAGTCCCGCAACTAATTATGTTTTGCATGGTGTTATAAATCGAGTGATAACACACATTTAGCTACCATTGGTGCAATGCTCTCACATATTTTCTAACTCTAGAGATGTATACCTTGCCAAAAGTCAATATGAGCATTATTCCCAACCCTTCTGGCCCATGGACTAATATGTAGATAGATTTATTTTGCAAGATTTTGAGAGTAAATTAGACACTTTTTTCAAATGTTTTTGAGTTTTACTATACCAAACCTGTTAAAATCATTAAAACAACCCTCTCAATCAATTCCTCATGCAGAAATCATACAGAAAAGTGGTGTCATTTGTCTCTGTATGACGTCTAGTTCAAAAGTTATGACCCTTATCCATTTTCATCAGACATCGCAATATGCCCGTAAAGATGGCCGCCAAACGGACCCATGGGACACTATTTCAACGGGGTAACAACAAAATTTGTTTATTAGACACCTTGAGGAGTACAAAAATCTATGTTAGAAAAATATATCTTTCGGGTGCGCGGGGACCCCCGTTCCTACTAGACTATAGACCAAATCACCGTGACGTCACCATGTAAACAAATTTACTTCCGGGTACCACTTGGGAAAGGCGGCAGGTTTAAATGTGCGTGTTGTCATATAAATGCTGTCAAACCCTCTCGTTGTTTTCGGCCGACTACTTTCAATTTAAATGGTTAAACGGTTGGTAAACATGCTTGTCCGACGTATCTAGCCTTTCTTCTGTGTTTGTTTTATGTAGTGTTAGCTAGCTAATAAAGTTTGTTTGTCTGTCAAACTCGCTGTTTTTTTACGTTACAGACAGAGTAACCTCGCGTCACCAGGCTCTTCTCGGCGAGAAAGAGCCTGGTACAGACAGAGCTACTGACGCCAGGTCAATTTAATTTAGCTTCAAGTCTACTCTAGTCTGGTCCAACAGGTAAATTAGCTAGTCTGGTCTCCACTAACGTTAGTGAAAGTGTTGTTATGAATGATATTAAACAACAACACAACACGGACGAACCATTTTTGTCTTCTTTGTCTGTTTTTGTCTTCAACACGTCAGTTTGTGCCGTCCACCGCCATTATAATGTGTGGACCTCAGGGGTACCCGGAAGTAAATGTAAACATCCCGCTGATTTGGTCTATTAGCATGACCAATCATTCAAAATGAAAGTGGCTCCCTAGCGGTCACGAGGTGAACTACAGTGGGGGGTTTATTATGGCAACGAGCCCTCCACTGTAGTTCAGCTCGGGTCGCTGCTGCGTTCATTGTTCCTTCCTTGTTTATGGAAAGCGGAGAACCGTTTGTGCCAGACAGACAGTGAAGAAACCACAGGAGGAGAATTACATAACTTGACGGGCTTGGCCGATGTGATCATATGAGAACTTCACAGTTCCAGTACGTTGATGAAATAAATTACAGTTTGACTATAGTTAAAATGAGCGTGGCGTATTTAGCCGACAACGCAGTTAGCCTATTTTCGTTACCGTTAAAAACTCCACCAAGGCATGCGCTCACGAATAGGCTACATTGTTTATATTCGGCGCCTTTGTAGCAATTCATAGTCTTTGCAAATGTTGCGGTCTCCTGCAGCGTTCCGCAAAAATATACACTCGCACGCATCCTCTTTGACCGTTAACTACTTAAACTCAATAATGATGACGCTGCAGCTGTCGCCTTTGGATTGGCATTGGCCTAACGAAAGGAGTCAAACACGACAGAATACTAGGCTACGTTGCATTCTCACCTGAATACGTTCAGATGCGTTGTTTAAGATCCTTCAGGCTTGATGGTGAAGCACAGTCTACTGTGGCGGAGATAGCGGCCAGTGACACCGGAGTCTTCCTCCCAGAGGCTCCCATGGACTCCACTCCCACCCCGTTTAGGGCACTCCCCTACAGGGGCAGGACCAGCACTTTCAGCTGCTGCCCAGGGCTTTTGATCTGCCTTTCATCATATCATATCATAGAGACAGTCCGCATGTCTGGGAACGCCCACAAAATGTTAAACGGCTGGCGCGCGAGTGGGGTAAAACCAGTCTATGGGTAAAACCGCCGATATATCTCAGTGGGCTGACTCACCAAAAGACGGTGCTGCGGCTCTAAACTACAGGTTTGGGGATTCTAGAGCAGAACACAAGACGTCTGCTCAGATGTGCGTTTACTGCGGTGGTTAAATCCCTGATCGTGTCTGCCTGGGCTGGGCTGGGCTATCAGCTAAATTCTAACTTTGCTGAATGGATAGAAGGGGGGAATTTACCCCACCCTGACTCCGCCCCCAGCAAGGCTGAGCCAGCTAACCCAGCGTCTATTGTGGGCGTTCCTAGAGCCTGTATGGGCGTTCCCAGACATGCGGACTGTCTCTATATCTGGAGGAAAAGGCTGCCAGACTGACTTAGCCTACTACATAATAATTACCAGAAAGTCTATGTCCTGCACCCAGGAACAAGAGGGTTATTCCTGGGTTATTTAGGATACTAAAGATATAAAGGTAAAAGGTCTCTAAAACACTATAACTATACATTTTAGGAGAATATCCTTTATAGTCTTGACTCTTGAGTCCTTTGCAGTGGTTCTCAAAGTGGTATCCGAGGACCCCCAGGGGTCCTTACGGGGGCGCCAGGGGGTCGCCAGCAAAAAGGGTCATTTTCACTAGGCCTATCATTTCATCCATAACACAATGACAGAATGTATGGTATGACTATTTTGGTCATGGGTTTCATACACTGTAGTAAAACATCTAAAAGCAAGTTATTCTACTGGTAGGAACATTTCATATTTTCTTCCGTGGCTCTTACAGCAGCCAATTTTCTATGTATCTCTTATTATTATTATCTCTATTACCTTGACACGTTTTGGTACTGTATGTGTATAGAAGTATTTTTGTTAAGAGTGGAGGTCTTTCAGTTAATACAAAATAATTACAGGGAAGAAGAAGAAAAACATTCTCATTTACATGTTGTTTCCATGGATCACACCAACATTTAAGTCAATCTAATAATAGGCCTATGAACCAGTATTCCAATCATGAGAGGCCAGTTGGTCAGATTTAACAAGCGGCTTTATTTAGCAAATGGCATGCGTGGCAACTACTTTGGCGTATGACTCCATAAGGTGGCGCTCCACTTGAGGTGAGAGGAGGGCATCTGTAGGGGGGATAACCAGGACCAAGTGAGGAGGCGCCAAGTTTCTTTATCCTAGTCCAGGCCAGGGGTGTCCAAACTTTTTTGAATGGGGGCCAGATTAGATCATGTGAAAATGACGGGGGGGCCATGGGTGCTTCACCCATCATATGGGTTATAAAAAACTGAAATAAAAAAATCACATACAAATGTACTCTAAAGATTTTGTTTACCATCTGAAAACATTCGTTCTCTGCATGTGCTGTTCCTACTTGGTTCCTGTACAAACTGTATGATAGTGCTGTCATCGTTAGGTGAAGGGAAAAAATGCAAATTGAACTTGCTTGATTAGCCAATACTGTGTGTAGAGGGCCACATATAGTACATTTTGAGAGACAAACCAAGGGCCACTTAAAATCTGTCTGCGCGCCGCAATTGGCCCCCGGGCCGGACTTTGGACATGCCTGTCTAAGTCTATAGACCAAATCACCGTGACGTCACCATGTAAACAACATTTACTTCCGGGTACCACTTCGGGAAGGCGGCAGGTTTAAATTTGCATGTTGTCAAATAAATGCTGTCAAACTCTCTCGTTGTTTTCGGCCGACTACTTTCAATTTAAATGTTCAAACGGTTGGTAAACATGCTTGTCCGACGTATCTAGCCTTTCTTCTGTGTTTGTGTTATGTAGTGTTAGCTAGCTAATAATGTTTGTTTACAACTGTCAAACTCGCTGTTTTTTTGCAGACTCGTTAACGTTACGTTACAGACAGGCTACTGACGCCGCTCGGATACAGCTCGGAACCCGGATGTTGTAGCTGTAGTAAGCCTGTGCCGCCGAATCCAGAGTTCTCGATCATGTTTGCCCTTTGCAGAGGGAATTCTGAATAATCCAAATCTTGACCCGCTCTTTATGGTCACTGGACACCCAACAACACAACACGAACGAACCATTTTTGTCTTCTTTGTCTGTTTTTGTCTTCAACACGTCAGTTTGTGCGGAGGTAACCGGAACCAGTGGTAACCGGAAGTAAATGTAAACATCCCCGCTGATTTGGTCTATACAGATGCCCTCGTCTCACCTCAAGAGGAGTGCCACCTTACAATGGAGTCATACGCCAAAGTAGTTGCCATGCATACCATTTGCATAAAGCCGCTTGTTAAATCTTACCAACTAGCCTCTCATGATTGAAGTGTGGTTTCCAGACCAAATTTCAACCAGAAGGCCGCCATATTGGCATAATCTGATCAGCCCATGACGTCAGTCAAGTTCAAGTATGATGTCAGTTATGACATCAGTTGACGTCAGTTCATCCTAGTACATATAGCGAGGGTTCTACGTCACCTCCCTCTCTGTGTCAATATAGCAGTAAATACAATGGAAAAGAAAGTTTAAAGCTATTGTATTGTTTTCAATTCAATTCAATCGTTTATTTCAGACCCAGAGGAGGTCCATAGCACAATAAAAACAGCACAATACAATAAATAAGGGATACAAGAAAAAAATAAAAGAGCATTCCACGAAGATCAGATTCTAAACAAACATGTGCGCCAATGGTTCCCCAATAGAGGAGAACCTGACAGAACTGTGTATGGCAGGGGTCTCAAACTCACGGCCCGCCGGCACCCCCTGTGTGGCCCGCGATGGAATTGCAAAAAAAAAAAAAGTACAATGCACCTGAACGCAACATGCAAGTTAGGCTACCCACTGAATAAGTTTCCAAATGTTCATGTCATTCTGGCCAATACTTATTATGTTATATCGTCTGCCAAGAAAAAAAAGTCACTTGAGCAACATCAGCCTTTCAGCCAACACAGTGGCAGAGCGGATTACTGAGCTGTCATGTGACATTTATGATCAGTTCTAATTCTAGCTGGAGTTCCAAGAGACAGTTGAAAATTAACACTGCCTAATTTAATAATGTGCATTGTCCCTAAAAAAAGAAAACAAAGTCCCTCAAATAAACAAATAAATTGTTAATGTAAAAAATAAATTGCCCCTCAAATAAATGAATAAATTGTTAATGTTGAGAATTCGAACGGTTGCATTTTTCTCTTTTTTGTTTAATACATGAGGTGGCCCCCTTGTGACAAGACTGGACACTCAGCGGCCCCCAGGTAATTTGAGTTTGAGACCCCTGGTGTATGGGGTTGGTTATGACAGAGATGATATCATTTACTGACTCAGATGCCCTACATATGAATTTAAACATAAGATTACGTAACGCAGTACCCCAACAACACTAACAAACATAGGGCTTGCACTAGAGCTTCTTGGTACTTTAAGCAGCAGCCTCATGCTGTCATTATAAGCCACTGTGAGGCGTCTGATGCTGCCTTGTCTGTAGCCACACCACAGGTGGGCAGTATATTGTGGTGTGCAAAAAGCTCTGAAGAGAGAGATCTTCACAGCTTCTGAGCACCAGCTACATTTACGGCACAGCGTGTTTGCTTGAGCGTACAGCTTCCGGCACTGTCTACCAGAGATGCTCAAAAGTCATTTTTTGCAAGTCCAAGTCAAGTCACAAGTCTTTGGTCACAAGTCCAAGTCAAGTCTCAAGTCTTTGAGGGGAAAGTCCAAGTCAAGTCTCAAGTCCCTATGGAGTGAGCGTTCTATCATCTGCTGCATGCCATCCGGTCTGCTTAAAACACTGCAGCTAAAACTAAGGAATTCAAAGCATGTACTGTATTATCCTCACTCCTTATCTATTAGAATACAATAGCAGCAATGATTAGAGATGACATTAGTAGACATTTCCTTAATGTTAATGCACCAAAAAATAAATAAAAATAAAGAAAGAAAGGATTGTTCACAAGTCCCAAACCTTCAAGTCCAAGTCAAGTCTCAAGTCTTTGAGGACGAGTCTCAAGTCAAGTCTCAAGTCACTGTGTGGGTGACTTAAGTGCGACTCAAGTCCAAGTCTCAAGTCCAAGTCCCCATCTCTGCTGTCTACACATGTCCTTATCATCAGATAGGTCATTTGAGATAATATGGCCCAAATATTTGATCTCACTGCACTACTGCACACACTAAGGTTTGTTAGTGTAGTTGATTTAATTAACCCTCCTTCAGAAGCAAGGACATACCAATACATTAAAATCCTGTTTCAGAATAGTCCTCTTTTTTGCATTCTTTGGATCTGTCCCTCCCCTCTTTTTATCAAAAGCCAGGAGTCACAGTCAGTCTTTAGATCTCAGGACCATGTGATGATACCCTCGGACATAGTGATCCAGTTTGGTTCACTGCTCACTGGAGTGATATGCAGTTCAGGGCTCAAACCAAATGAGTTGTTCCGAGATGTTAGGAAAATATTTATGGGAAGCCATCATGTCACAATCATGTGTCAATGACCTAACAAGTGACAAATCAAGTTTTTAGTCAAATCAGGTCTTTATCATCATCATTCTGAATGAGACAGGCTCACGCTTTTAAATGTAGGCTAAAGGTAATGACAGGGCAACGTTTTGGACAATTCTGATGGCTAAAAGTAGTGCCGCCCAAAACCAATACCTGAGAATTGTTGCTTAGAGAAACATATTTATTGAAAACATTGTTTAGCACCCACAGTCCTAATTTATTTTCTTGATAACTTCTTATAATTTACAGCCTTATCATTTCTCTGTGCAGCTCTCTCAACTTTCATCCAAAGCAGTGTTACTCAACCCGAGGCTTTAGTCTAGAGCCACATGTGGTTCCTTTATGGGTAGTTGTGGCTCTTTAAGTCCCACTTAAAATAAATAAATAAATAAATAAATAAATAAATAAATAAATAAATAAATAGATAGATAGATAGATAGATAGATAGATAGATAGATAGATAGATAGATAGATAGATAGATAGATAGATAGATAGATAGATAGATAGATAGATAAATAAATAAATAAATAAATACCGGTAAATACAAATCTAAAAATACATAATGGGCCTAAAGGGACTTTTTTGGATTGTGGAGCTTGCAAAGATTTTTTCTTTGGTCAATGTGGCTCTTGAGTAGGGAAACGTTTGAGTACCACTGATCCAAAGCCAATCTAGAGTCGCACTGACCTGCTAGATGTCAGCGCTGTATACAGGGTGCTGACATCATATTTCAATTTCTTGCCCTATGCATTCCTTCTGAGTCGTAATATCTATCTATTTGGCAACTATAGCTGCACTAAATCATGTGTCGTGCTTTCCCTACTTCCCTGACGAACTGCTTGATTCTTTTATCCAAAGCCAAGCTAGGATCACACTCGGCCTCTATTTCTCAGACCCAGAGAGGCCTTGAAGCTTGGGGGAAATGGGCAAGGAGTCTCCCCCCTCTGCCAACACATGGATTAGGCCCAAAAATCTCTCAGGTTGACAGAATGTGGGGATGGAGTTTCCACATCAAACAGCTGGCCAAGGTAGGGTGATGTTTGTGTATTGTGAAGGAGGGAGCAAGGATGTAGGTGAGGGAGAGGAGGGCAACGCGTCATTCACACCTGAGTGTCAATCTTGATTTGTGGGAGAGGAGTGTGCACACAGAAGTTTTCTGTGTGCACACCTGAGTTTGCAAACTGAGGCATTCAGGCGCAGATAGAACAATCTGTGCATTTCCAAGCCAGATTTTTATAGAGAGCTCAGGAATAGCTTGGGACACAGAAGACCAGAGACTCAGCATGTGATATGTGTGATAATAAATTTGTTAATAAAGACGAAAGCATGGAGTCCTTCTTAAAGGAACACTCCGCCCATTTTCAACCAGCTTTGTATCATTAGAACATCAGTAGTATATCAGAAAACTGTAAATGGTTTTGAAGTCTGTCATTTAATTTGACAGTTATTGAGTGTTAAAGTGTGGACCAGTGACATCACTGGTCCACACTAACTCAAATGAATAACTCATTCACTCAAATCAACTCTCAATAACTGTCAAACTATTCATCATTCATCTAGTTTGACAGTTATTGAGAGTTGATTTGAGTGAATGAGTTATTAATTTGAGTTAGTGAAAGTTAGTCACTTTAACACTCAATAACTGTCAAATTAAATGACAGACTTCAAAACCGTTTACAGTTTTCTGATATACTACTGATGTTCTAATGATACAAAGCTGGTTGAAAATGGGCGGAGTGTTCCTTTAAGTTTTAGACAAATCAGCCAACATTAAACTAGCAGAAATCGCTGCAGTGCTTTTCATAAAAAAATACCAGTCTAAAAATATTCTTATCTGCAAGAATAGAAGCAAACTTATTTAAAATAACCATGTAAAGAAATCCAGGTTACTCTAACTACAAATAACAAATGTAAGCAATGAATGAATGAAAGTAGACATGCTTTGTAATTGTTTGCTTTTTTTTGTGCCACATCTAGGTCACCATAGTCTACTAGCTGTCTGTGTAATTGTTATAGTCCATAAACTCAGCGTGTAGTGCCTGAGTTCACATGGATTTCAACATTAAAAAACATACAGTAGCCTATTACATAATTATTACTTAATAATAAGGTCTAACGGTATGTGATGTCATAATGCTTCCTGATGCCACTTCACTGAGTCAGACCATGTCGCATCATAGCTAGGAGTTGTCATGCAGCACCTTGCCCACAATGCCCACCAATTGTTTTCATTCAGCTGCTGATTGAGATAATGCTGATTAAAGAATATGAATATTTGATTAGTTGCAGGTTTCTTAGCCACAGTGAAATGTTTGCCACTGTACCCTCAAACATTTTGTAGCCTATAGAAAAAGTAATGTCACTTTAGAAAATACACAACCTCAAATATTATTGAATAAAGCATATATTTATATACATGTTTCTCAGCCAAAATTATGTTTTGTCATTGTATCTGAATAGAAGCTTTGTTTTATTCAGCAGTAAACAGAAAAAAAATATTATTGTGCAAAATACACAAAGGCACAAACGAATAAAAGCCAAAATTATGCACTGCAAGTATATTTATTGTTGATAAAAACAATGTAGTATATGGTCTAATAATGCCGCCTAGTGGCTGGTGGAGGGTGTTCCTTAGACTATTTTCCATAACACCAAAGTATAGGGTTGCCTTTAGAATAAAATTAATTATGAACATGAAATATTATATGGTGTTGTCATAAATAAAGTCTATAGGCCTATTGCAACATATAGTGCTAAAAATTCCTAGTAGCTCACCCTGGTTGGCCTCAGCATGGACTCTGTTAAAAAAGGACATTATAAACCATAAGAAAAACAAGGCATAACATAAGACATAGGCCTAAACTATGAAGCTATACATAATTACCATTTAACACCAGCGGTCAGGTCAGAGGGGTATTTTTTCTACGTTTTGTATTGTATTGTAGTGTTGTGTTCTCCGTGTGTGGAATAAAGTTGAATTGGGTCAAAAGTGAAAACCATTAGTGGCCTCATGTGACGCCGTTTCAGTGGCACTTTTGGTATCGACCATTGCTTTAATGCGAGTCATGTGATTGCCAGCATGGGATTAAGAGTGAAAGTGCAGCACTTTGCTGCTACTTTGAGCCCACTCATCAAGGTTGATGTCTCATCTTCAACAGGCTTTTGAGTCTTTATAAGTCTTTTATTATTAGGCAACCCACGTGATCTCAATCAATGTGATTCATTATAGCCAGAATTGGTCAAGACACCACACATTCATGATTTGCCTCAAATAATGGTTATTTCAGTCTTATTATTAGAGTAGAACAATATGATATTATACACGCTCCTCACTGGCTAAACAGAACAGAATAGAAACAGAAGTTAAATGAATTAGTCCTGCTACAAAAGTTGCAAAACGTAGGGTCATTGTGAGTCTGGCACTAGCTTGGGAACTTCTGTGCATTTGGACTTTGCAGTTATCCGGTGTTTTGATGTCTCGATCGGTGGAAACGCAGCCGACTAGAAAGGAGGAAAAGTAGTCCGATTTGTCACCTCCACACATTACAGCTGACTGAAGCCTCTTCAATACACTTCCACACGCTCTGGAGCCGCTGTTCTCCTGCGCTGCCTGCGCACCAGGAGGCAGCGCGGTCCAGAGAGGAGAGGATGTGGAGCAGACCAGAGATCTGTAAGCAGCTTTGTGCGCCTCCCTCCGATGTGTCAAAGCGTGATTGCTGCTTGTACCTGACCACTATGGGTGTCAAATGGCTATGGCAAGGTGTGGGCGCTCGCTATACATTAGTTTAAAAGTGAGTCCAAATTTAACCCCCTCCTCTCCCCATCATATGGAGAACAAGGATCAAGAAAAACGCCAGAAATCTATTTGGTGGCCAGAAATATCTTTCTCTAGATCTGTGCGTCTGCATGTTTCACCCATCTAGTAGCCTAATCATTTAGCCTACTTCGGAACCACATCTGAGTGTTGAATGACACCCTGCAGGTTAGGACAAGCTAGTGTCCGTCTAGGATAAGTGCGCACATTATGGCTCTTCATGGGGATCAAACACACCTATTAGCCGGACAGCCGTGAAAAGGCGTGCACATCAAAGGCACGCGTTTGTAAGGCGTGAGGGAAGGGGGGGTCGGGGGTCGGAGGGGGATCCGGGTCGGTGGATTGTCAAGCAGAGTAGCTATAAAAAGCTTTACCTCCGCATTTCCATCATCAGTCTCGGAGAGGGAGAAAGGGGTCGCACTCTGTTTCTTTGGGTTTGATTCTGACCAAGCGGCTAAGAAATGGCATTCGGTTTGGATTACATGAGCAGCAATGTCTCCGAGGTGAGCGCGTTTTATTCGGGACATTACTGGTCCGCTGCGCGCCTGGACATGAACAACAACAACGATGATTACGCACAGGACTCCAGCAGAGGTGAGAGCTCAATTTCTTTCATTTATTTTATTTAACCTTGTAAAATTGTTAGTTCTGTACTGTAGCTGGCCAAAATATAGCCGGCCAGCGGCCCGGAACACCACAAAACCCCGCCCACAGTTCCGGGGTGAAATTTTTCCCTAGAAAAAGTGTCCACCACGGTTCCATAAAAGCAGACTATTGTTCGTATTGGTTCCTACTTCCTTCAGGTCATGTTGTATAGGCCAACATTTGAATATTTAACTAGGCTATATTTAAATGTTGAAAGTTATGAGGGCCAGCCTCCTCAAACATGTCTCATTAGTTGTTGCTTAAATTTTTGGATGAGAGTAGGTAGGCTACTGTTACACAGATTTGGTGCAAGATTGACATTTTTTTGTAACCACTCATGAATTGATAAAAAAAAAAGGTAAAAACCCCTCCAAAATACCACATTAAGACACCAAGACGAACACCATAGAAAAATCTGTTGTGATTTGATATAAAAAACTTTTGACATTTGGAGATTTCTGTAAGAATTGCATTTTTCAGTGATTGGTGGCTAGCACTTCTGTTATAGAAATTGCTCAGAAACCCCAGTATAACCCCAATAAGGGCCTTATTGTCAATGTACCTATGAAGCCATGCATGCCCTGAATGCCGGTCTCTAGTTTGTGGTTGTAATGTTTCATGAGGCTGTGATCATCCTACAGGGCATTTTAAGGTCAAGTTTTGAAAAATGGTCGCACAATGAAATTGCGACTGGGGACTAACATCACCAAGGCTCATTGATAGACCCCAGTATGCAGAAATATTATTGAATGGAATTGTAGGTGAAAATAACACACTTACTGCATGCAAAAAAACCTGCATGCTTTTGGAAAAAAAAAAAAAAAACATGGGATTAGCATAAACAGGGAAGTCTGTAAAGGGTTAGGGTTAGAACTCTTGAGGTGAGAGGTCATCAAAGGAACCCTTTGGGGGCTTTAAATAACGTTATATAGGCGACCACCTATGGCCCTATGCCCTGGGTTTCTTATTGCTACAAGAAAACATTTGAATTGATTGCAAGTGGCTCTAAACTGTACATCTTGGGGTTCTCACATGTTTTTGAAATAATAACATCATTTTCCTCTCCATGCAGTGCCTCATGATGCTCCTCACAGGATGCGCGTGGACACCCAGCGTCGCCGGAAGCGCACGACCTTCAGCAAGGTGCAGCTGAGCGAGCTGGAGCGGGCCTTCTCCATCACACAGTACCCAGACATTAAAGTGAAGGAGTCCCTCGCCTCTCTCACCGGGCTGCCCGAGTCCAAGATTCAGGTAGGTCAAGGTGACCCCTTTGAAAATAGCCACACCATTTTTTCCCTTGCCAAAACTTTGGAGTTATTTAGCCCCCTTCCCCACAAGCCAGCATGTTGGTGCCAACGGATGCCTTACGTTTCAGATGATATCATTATCTTCACTATAGCTATATATTATTAGGTTATATTAGGTTCAATATTAGGTTTATGGCCTTGCTCTCAGTAGTCATAATGATAAAGACCACAAGAGAAAATCTGAACTTAACAGGTAGATGTGCTACAGCTACACAGATTTGCTATGCATACATTTGGATGATCTATCACAGCAGAAAGGATCTCTGCACACCTGGGAATATGACAGGTGCGTCGGGGAAAGACATGAAACTGTAAAGAAAAGCTCCCGCACACTGTCTCACCTTCTTAGGAGAACATTTTTTAGATATTAAATGTTTCGGTCACTAATAATTAGATGATCTATCACATCCATCTAGCCGTAACAAAAAGCTAACCAAGCTGTTGTTTCTTTTCACAGGTCTGGTTCCAAAACCGACGTGCACGCTATTTCAAGAGCAAGAAACCGAGCAGACAGTCATCGAAGCCATCACCAGACTTCCTTCTCCCACAGTTCCCCTACATACCAGCTACCAGCGCACCATCCTCCATGGTTTGCCCCTTCCCTTCCACTCCCAGCCACCCATCTCCACCAAGCTATCCTTCTCCAAGTCTGCCCCAGTCCACCAAGCTTTCCAGTATGCTGGGGAGTCAAGCGATGTGCCTGTCCGCGCCTACTTCCCCTGTCCGCACAGACCTGGCGATGGCCGGCTCCGTGCATGGACCAGATCTCGCTGGAGGTCACCAAGACCATTACCAAAGCCTTGCAGGATTCACTGATTATTTCAACAAAGCACTTCCGCTCACCACATCCAGTGAATGGGATTTCCCAGAGGATTTCGAGGCTTTCCTCGGAGGTGCACAGTCACCTCAGCCGGTGGGGAGTCGCTGCGGTGCCGGCGGGCATCATGTGCCCAAGGAGAGCGCGCACGGCACGCTGCAGTACCACGGCTTCACCGCCGGGGAGAAGCAAGCCGAGGCTGTGGACAATCTGTCCGAGCTGTGTTTTCAAGAGTTAGGTGACTTCAGTCTTTCTGATCTGGACATTTCTGCAGCAATAATTGATTATCTTTTGGGCTGACCCATGAAAGATGATGTTTGGATAAAGAAAAAAAGAAGAAACAAAAGACAATCTATTGAAGTCGTGACTTAATTGGGTTCGGTCGATGCAGGTTCAGGCTTTATTGGCTGGGCTATGAGCAAGAGTCCAAGAGGATTTATGACATGATGATGACATGACATCATCAGTGATTTATAGCATCACTGATGTCACTGATCATGCCTCTAACCCTAACCCTATAGGGACATACGGACAACATACGGACAGACCCTCTTAAAGATGCCCCTAGTGGTCTTGTCGTAAAAATATATAAGCCCACATAATGTAAATACAGTAATAGATTATTTATGGTCAAATCAAATGTAACAAAGAAAATGTCTCATAATAGACAGTGAGAAATGTTAATGTTATACAATGTATAACAATGTATAGAACAGAATACATATTGTTATTAACATATTGCAGAGCTTGATAAGATGTAGCCTAATTATTTCCAGATTTTCTTTTATCTAATAAACTTAAAAATGTAATGGAAGTACTGTCTATGGTTGATTCATATTCCCTTTTTCTGCATGATGTCATCATGTGGTGCCGTGGCTTAGTTGGTTAAAGCGCCTGTCTAGTAAACAGGAGATCCTGAGTTCGAATCTCAGCGGTGCCTTTTATGTTGTGCTAATCTACAATTTGTTTATCTTCTAGAGAAAATGAGCGAGTTGTAGGCATGTGTCCACTCCATACACTGCTGCAGTGAGATCTTAATGCAAAGTCTGAATAATTTACCAAAGTCATGTCTCACAGCTATGCTACACATAGATCTTACACAATCATAATTGAATTAATTGTGATATGCTGTGACTTCTTGACTGTTTCGGACCCAGCCACAGCTTTTTGAGACATTTGACAATACACAGTATTAAGAACAAAAACAAAACAGCAGCTCCACAAATACAATGTGATGAGATTTTCCAGATCTTTCTTCCATTTATATTTTAATAACTTCTCCAGGCTTCGAAAATAGTAAAATAGTATTAGCTTAGTAAAATGCCAGAACATTCCTGGTTTTCCCTGAGTGTGTGAGGAGAGCAGTACCCTCTGCTGTCCAGAAAGGGTAAAAGCTTGCAGCACCAGGTATTCTCAGTCTGTCTCCCATCCAGGTACTAACCAGGACCGACTCTGCTTAGCTTCCAAGATCTGAGGAGATCAGGCGTGTTCATAGCGGTGTGGCCGCAGGTGGTTATTGCTGCTACATGATGGCCTTTTATATATAGCTCAGTATTGCATAATCATCAATACTGTTTTTAAATGTCAAATGTGTTTAAATGTCAAATGTTTTCAAATGGTAAATGGTAAATGGCCTGCATTTATATAGCGCTTTTATCCAAAGCACTTTACAATCAGTAGGTACATTCACCCATTCACACACCGATGGCGGCCAGCTGCCACACCAACAGGAGCAATTTGGGGTTCAGTGTCTTGCCCAAGGACACTTCGACATGCAGACTGGAGGAGCTGGGAATCGAACCACCGACCTCTTTTATCCAAAGCGATTGGTGGACGACCCGCTCTACCTCCTGAGCAACAGCCGCCCAAATGCAATGTCCACTGGGTGGCAGCGCATGATGACTGCACTGTGCAGTTTGGGTGGGTTTTTTGAAGAGCTATTCACCTTATTCACCACGCCCACTTTTTCTCTCTTCCGCGTTCAACGCAAACATATTTGTTCTTCCGGTTCAGCGCTAGTTGCCTACTGTGGCTAATATTAGCCGCTAGTTAGTTATGTTATATGGCAGTAAAATGCCACTGAATGACCAAATTGATATAACTTTTAACCATTTCGAGTAACACTGTTTCCATACGGGTCACCAGCATTAGTTTGTTGTTTATAACGTGGCTATATTCATAACGTTTTATATCTCGGATGAGTTATTTCGAATCCCACATTACGTTACGCTGGCGCAAAACGTGTGGGTTTCAGGACGAAACAGTCTCGAGCCACTAACGTTATCTTTAGAGCACAATATTCATGTCAATATACATGTCCTCTGAATTCTACATAAAATTAAGATATTACGGGTTGTTTTATTTTGTATGTTACATAATTATTGGCCAAGATTAGTTTATGGGGGAGTAATTCTGCCAGTTTAGGAGGGAAGTGTGGGCGGCCATCTTGCCTGCGGGGTTTTTGGCAAGTCTAAAACGGAAATACTATTACGAAATGACGTAATGCGGAAGCGTCCATGTGTGGGCAAAGAATAAGGTGACTACCCGTCCACAGTTCTGCACATAGGCTACTGGTGTGTGTGTGTGTGTGTGTGTGTGTGTGTGTGTGTGTGTGTGTGTGTGCGCGCGTGCGTGCGCGCGTGTACACACTGGATTATGATTATGTTATTTGATCCCATACACACTCAATATTTGAGCCAAGCTACCCTGATATTGCTACATTAAAAAAACATTACATAAAAAAAAAGGTCTGTCTGAAGGAATTTATTAGTTTCTGACTCTGAGAAAGTGGGAAAAACGGTCAAATTCCACAAAACTACTGTATCGCTGAACTATTTCTTTAACCAAATCTCACACATTTAGGCTATTCTATGTGATCTCTGGTGTATACTATTATGGAGAATAACATTAAGACACATTAAGACACAACATTCAGAGAAATGAAAGCTCTTAAGTTTATTGAATCATGCAGAATTGCAATGTATCCTAACACATAATGTAACCAATGAAGGAAGGAATCTGGAGCAGCTCCAACAATTCAATGCCTTTATTTGGTGAAAAGTATAGTATAGTATAGTATAGTATAGTATCAGCTTTTTCAGTAGCTAAGCTATTTATAGACCCAAGTAGCTTGTAGCTTCCCACAAAAGCTACAAGCTACTCGCCAGAGAAAATCCATGAGCAAAAGCACGCAGTGGAGATTTCTGCTGGGGTTTGGATTAAACAGGAGGAGACATTGCATAATGTCAAGTGTGCCTGTGTAGCCAATAAAGCACTTCCAGTTCCATTATGACGGATAACAAGTGTTGTTGTCTCTCATCCTTGCTTTTTAGCATCCTTGCTTCTCTTGCAGCAAGCCCCGGCACTACTCTGCCTCTGATTGGGTTGGGTTTAGGCAATGAAGACTGACGATTGGTTAAGGGTAGGGCAAAATATGTCATGTGCTGGCGAAGTCACATCAGCAAAGAACTTTGAAAGAGGGAGCCACTGGCAGTGATGAAGAAGACGTTCAGGTTTTACTGTCTGTTTTTGAATATTGTGCCAGTGAGAGTTTCAGTGTGTTTTATAATATAATAAACCATCAAAATTAGATTTTTTTTGCCTGCCTATTTGTTTGGTGGAAAGTTGTTCTTTGACATGAAGTTGATTCAATGTGAGAAAAAAAGTAGCTTTGATGTAGCAAGCTGCTTTTGCCATGTTGGTCGTAGCTTAGCTTGCTACATTTCTCTGGGGATAGCTTCAATGTAGTTTAATCGAGAGTAACTGATAGTTTCTTACTACAATTTCCAAGTAGCTTGCCCATCACTGTAGTATAGTATAGCATAGCATAGCATAGCATAGCATAGCATAGTATAGTATAGTATAGTATAGTATGGTATAGTACGGTACAGTACAGTATAGTATAGTAAATTTCTATACTTTGCACCAAATAAAAGGCATTGAATTGTTCGAGCTGCTCCAGATTGCTTCTTGATGCTGTGTCCCTCTTCTCTGACGCCCTAGACCTGCCTATAGCTGAAGACTCCCTCTCTACATAATGTCACCTAAATGTAACCTAAACAGCGGAGACTATTGGTGCTCATCGTGTTTTTTAGAATGCTTTCACAACAGAAATAACAGGACTGTACCCGTTAATGTGCTGATTACTTAAAAGCAGGGGCTCATCACAAAAAGGTGCGTTTAACTTCAAACAACATGAACTGTCTAGTGTCTATCTCTTCTCTCCTCTGTCAACAGACTCTTCATTCTTGCAGCCCAGCCAGTATTTTGCAATGGATCGTGGGTAAGGAGGCTTCGCATAGACCACGTGTTTCGTCTGCAGATCCACCCTGTAGTATTTATCTGGGATCATAAACAAACACACACACGCACGCACGAACACACACATGCACGCAAGCACACGCGTGCACACACACACACACACACACACACACACACACACACACACACACACACACACACACACACACACACACACAGAAAATCAACAGATTTGTGGTTTCTGAATCTTTTGTAGGACCTACTGATTTTATGCCTATTTTTGGCCGGACCGCATCAGCGGGGCCAGCCCTAAACATGTATTGTCTGTCACTGACTGACTGACTGACTGACTGACTGACTCAATACATTTACATGCACAGTTAAGTCGAGCTATTATTATAGCTTGATTAGGCTATTTACTCGGACTACTGTCCTGAGGGGTGTACCACGAAACAAGATTAGTGGCTTAGCGAGGTAACTTCAGGTTTAACCCTAGTTTTGCCGTACCACGACGCTAGTTAACTTCTTATCGAGATAGATCACCATAGCAACTTATGCTCTACGGCTAACCTGCTTTGTAGCAGGTTAAGTTCAGAGGATAAGATCAAAACCCATGAAAGACCCACCTGCTTACCAATCAGCTCTCTGGAAACAGTGAGTCACCATTCATATGGTCCCCATATGAAAAATACATTGCATTCAAATGAAAAAGAAAAAGAAAAAAGGCTCCCGTTGAATTAATCAAGGACTAAAGCCTTGCACTTATTGCAGGCTACATTTTAATTAAGCCCTTCTTACCACTTTAGAATATGTTTTTATATATTCATTTTTGTGCTCTCAAGTAGCCTAGATACTGTAGTGACTACATTATGGGTTCGTGTTCCCCTCTCTCTGGGTGGTCTAGTGGGAGGGAACTAAGATCTGGCACGAGGTGCCAGGGGGACTATTATTGCTGTTGCACTTCCTGTTCTACACACTGTGTTCTGGCGAACTTTGCCTGCCATGTTTGGAGCAATTGTTTTTGGTTGTTTTGATTAAACAAGTAATGTTACGTTGCCTACGTCTTTCCTCTTACCTCCGGCACTACACTGGTGACCCCGACGTTCGAACGAACATTACAAGTCTGCAAAATGTCCGGCCGAGGAAGACGTTCAAACCAGCGGCAGCCATCACCATCCCCTGTCAGGGCGACGCATGGTGCACACGCTCCCACTCTTAAACTGCCGGAGTTCTGGGATGCAACGCCTGCTGCATGGTTTGCTATTGTAGAGGCACATTTCAACAAAAGCAACATCACCGATGACGACGACAGGTACAACCATGCTGTGGCAATGTTGGGCAGCTCCACTGCGGCTCGGGTGGTGGGTTTTTTGTCCGCCCCCCCGACAACAAACAAGTATGAGCGGCTTAAGGCCCTACTCCTAGAGACATTTGAACTGTCCACTGCTAAACCTGCTCGGTACAGAAGACCCCATGATCCTCTTCACAGAGCTGTTCATGCGCACACTGCCAGCTCAGGTGAGGTTGGCGCTGGCTAACACCACCATCGTAGGACCCCGCGCCCTAGCCAGGGAGGCGGACCGGTTCGTCTTGGCCATGACTCAACGGTCCACCGAGCTGCTCGCTCCCGCAGCTGCCCCGCCACCGGACCGTCGCAGGAGAGCGAAGGACGACGCCAGACCCTCTGGCCAGCAGGGTAACGCTGCGGGACATTGCTTTTACCATGCTACTTTTGGCGCCAAGGCCAAGCGGTGCCGCTCACCTTGCACCTTCGGACCGACGCCGACGGGAAACGGCGGAGCCAGCGCTCGGTAGTGGCCCTGAGCGCTGGTGCCACCAACAGGCTGCTCTTCATACACGACGCCATCTCCGATCTCAAGTTCCTTTGTGACACTGGCGCACAGTGGAGCATCATTCAGGCAGGAAGATCAGACGTGGCAAAGGGGGAGCACGGTCCGAAATTGGCAGGCGCGGACGGCACGCCTATCCGTGTCTACGGCACCAGAGAGGCAGACGTGTGCTTTGGAGGCCAACGCTTTACGTGGGACTTTGTCGTTGCAGCTGTCACATTTCCCCTCCTGGGCGTAGATTTTCTGTGCGCCCACAACCTGTTAGTGGACGCGGGGAACAGGCGCCTGGTCAACTCACAGACATTCGCTTCCTTCGCCTGCACTCAGGGGGAGGCGGTCTACAGCGGGTTGTCCAACACACTCAACGAAAGCGACCAGTACCTTCGGCTGCTCGCCGAATTCCCTGACCTCACCAAGCCCACCTTCTCTGCACCCACGGTGAAACACGGTGTGGAGCATCATATCGAAACTACTGGACCTCCTCTCCACGCCAGAGCCAGACGCCTCAACCCGGAGAAGCTGGCTGTAGCCAAGGCGGAGTTCGCACACATGGAGCAGGTTGGCATCGTTAGGCGCTCAAACAGCCCCTGGGCGTCTCCCCTGCACATCGTCCCCAAGCCAGACGGCGGGTGGCGCCCATGTGGGGATTACCACCGCCTCAATGACGCATCAAAGCCCGACCGCTACCCCGTCCCGCATATCCAGGACTTTTCGGCACACCTGGCGGGCAAGCACTTCTTCTCCAAGGTAGACCTGGTACGGGGGTATCATCAGGTGCCAGTGCACCCCGAGGACGTCCCAAAGACTGCCGTCGTCACGCCTTTTGGACTGTTTGAGTTCCTGCGGATGCCGTTCGGCCTGAGGAACGCAGCACAGACCTTCCAACGCCTCATGCACTCGGTGCTCCAGGACCTGCCTTTCCTTTTCGTCTACTTGGATGACATCCTTGTCGCGAGCGCCACAGAGGAGGAGCACCTGTCCCACCTCCGGACCCTTTTCACTCGGCTCAGTCAACACGGGCTGATCGTCAACCCGGCAAAGTGTGTTTTCGGACAGGACGCCATCGACTTTCTCGGGCACCGGGTCTCCGCGGAGGGTGTAACCCCGCTCCCCTCGAAGGTGGAAGCGGTTCTTGCCTTCCCACGCCCCCACACAGTCAGCGAGCTCAAGGGGTTCATCGGGATGGTGACCTTCTATTTTCGCTTCATCCGCCAGGCCGCCCACATCCTACACCCGCTGTACGACGCCCAGAAGGGCAGGACTCTGAAGCAGCAGATCGACTGGACGGTGGAGCGCATTAAGGCCTTTCAGGACACCAAGGCTGCCCTGGCCCGCGCGGCCATGTTGGCCCACCCCTCGCCCTCGGCGCCCACTGCTCTCACCACGGACGCATCTGACTTTGCTGTGGGAGCGGTGTACGAGCAGTGGGTTGGAGACGCCTGGCAGCCCCTCGCTTTCTTCAGCCGCCAGCTGTCCCCCAGGGAGCGCAAGTACA
The DNA here is from genome assembly GCF_964638095.1 of Poromitra crassiceps. NCBI lineage: Eukaryota > Metazoa > Chordata > Actinopteri > Beryciformes > Melamphaidae > Poromitra > Poromitra crassiceps. The sequence continues at coordinate 72,741,256 of NC_139623.1, read as the reverse complement.
GCACCTTCGACAGAGAGCTCCTCGGGCTGTGGCTCGCTGTCAGACACTTCCGTTTTTTACTGGAGGGCCGCGAGTTTACTGCCTACGTGGACCACAAGCCGCTCACGCACGCCATGTCCAAGACAACGGAGCCGTGGTCCGACCGCCAGCAGCGTCAGCTCTCCTACATCTCCGAATTCACCACGGACATCCAGCACGTGGCTGGGAAGTCCAACGTGGTCGCAGATTGTCTCTCCAGGGCAGTGGTCGGAGCGGTCCAACTGAACTTGGACTACGCCCGCATGGCTGCGGATCAGGCTGCCGACCCCTCCGTCCAAGCTCTCAAGTCGTCGGACACTGGGCTGCGCCTGGAGGAGGTACTCTTCAGTGATGCAGGGACCACGCTCCTGTGCAACATCTCCACCGGTCAGCCACGGCCGGTGGTCCCCACCAAATGGAGACGCCCCGTCTTCGAGGCGGTGCACGGCTTATCTCACCCTGGTAGGAAACCGTCCTCACGGCTGGTGTCAGAGAAGTTCGTCTGGCACGGGCTCAAGAGGGATGTGAGGGCCTGGGTCGACACTTGCACTGCCTGCCAACGCGCCAAGGTGCATCACCACATCAAGGCCCCCCTAGAACAGTTCTCTGTACCCGAGCGGAGGTTCGACCATGTCAACGTGGACCTGGTAGGACCCTTGCCCCCCTCGCACGGTTACACCTACCTCTTTACCATGGTGGACAGGACGACTCGTTGGAGAGGCTGTCCCGCTCTAACCCGCACCCGCAGGCTAACGGACTTGTTGAACGTTTTCATCGCTCCATGAAGGCCGCCCTTCGAGCCAGTCTCACGGACAGCAACTGGCTCGACAAACTGCCGTGGGTCATGCTTGGGCTCAGGACGGCACCTAAGGAGGACCTCCAGTCATCCTCAGCCGAGCTGGTGTTCGGACAGCCACTGCGGGTCCCCGGTGACTTCATTCCCAAATCGACGGAGCCCTGGTCTGCCTCCGCTCAACGTGCCTCCCTGCTGGACAGCGCCAGGGCCTTCGCCCCGGTCCCGACTACGCAGCATGGCGTCCCTGCTTCGCGGGTGCCCCCGGAGCTGCACTCGGCGGGTTACGTTTTCATCCACCACGACGGCCACAGGACTCCACTACGACCTCCCTATGACGGGCCCTTCCGTGTCATCAAGGCGGGAGCCAAGAACTTCATGGTTGACATGGGAGGTAAGACTGAGTGTGTGTCTGTTGATTGCCTCAAACCGGCCCACTTGGACCTTGATCTGCCCCCGGATTTGGCCCTGCCACCGCGCAGGGGACGCCCTCCCGTCCTGCCCCCTCGGCCACACCGTGGCCGCCCCCCACTCCAACCCCAACAAGCCCCCACTGCTCGCGCCCGGCAAGAGGATGTGATGGACAATGTCACGCCTCCTCCTGCACCTCCTGACTTTACCTACAGTCGTGGGGGCCGGGCCATACGCCCCCCTCGCCGCGAGGATTTTGAATATTGAGGTGAACACTGGGGGGGCTGGTGTAGTGACTACATTATGGGTTCGTGTTCCCCTCTCTCTGGGTGGTCTAGTGGGAGGGAACTAAGATCTGGCACGAGGTGCCAGGGGGACTATTATTGCTGTTGCACTTCCTGTTCTACACACTGTGTTCTGGCGAACTTTGCCTGCCATGTTTGGAGCAATTGTTTTTGGTTGTTTTGATTAAACAAGTAATGTTACGTTGCCTACGTCTTTCCTCTTACCTCCGGCACTACAATACGTTGTTTGACCCCGCCGATCGATTGCAGCTGAATGGTGAGTGGAGAAATATCACTAAACCGGCATAAAAAGGTTACATAAACGTCTTCAAAGCGCACGGTGCCGTGTGCGCAACGGAGCTGAGACTGACGTTTGGTTGGAATTGAAATGATCATAGCCTACATGCTAGAATAGCCTACTACTATCTAAGCAATTTAATATGGGATCGCCTGCACACAGATGATTCATATCTAGGCTACTCCTGCATTTTGCGGCTGCAACTGTGTTGCTTTTGGCCTGTATGATGTGATTGAACTTCATATTTCCAGCATCATTATATGAAATATGGAGATATGCGACTCTGCTGACAATAGCCTATATATGTGACCACAAATTAGGCTATTTTTTATAAATGAAATCTATGCCCGCACGTACCGTGTCGATTCAGTTCAGAAGCCTTTTTTATTCTTTTTTTTATTGATAGCCTATAGGAATTATTCAATCAGTGCGACTAAACACATCATGAGATCATTATTATTCATTGAGCCTAAATGGTCTATACGGATTTTGGACTGAGATAGATTACACATTGCTTCCACTCGCAAAAAAGACATGCCGGTAGGATATGTGGAGGCAGAAACCGCTCTTCAAATAAATGACTGATGTGAATAAAAGTGGTAACTTTAGACAGTCATTCTGGAACAGACTAATAATATCCAATGCGGATTTTGATTCTGACATAGTAGTAAAGCTTCACGATTTGGCTTTGAATGAATGAGGAAATAGGCGTTGTAAAAGCTACGGCTCTGAGCTGGAGCAGTCCATATTGCATTGTGATTGGCTAGTTGTTAAAAACCACGCCTCTTTTACGGGCATGAGCTCCTGTGCACGGGCATTTTCACGTGCACGCGCTTTCAACTTGATTAGAAAAACCTGGTTCCACTTAACGAGTGGCGATCTACGTTCGTGGTACGAGGTAACTGTAATGAGTGTTGGTCTATGAGAGCCACCGTACTTGGTGAGAGAGAGGAGAATAAAGATGGCCGACTAAGTAAGCAGTCATCCTGCGTCAATCATTGAATTTATGCTAAGCTAAGTAAAGACATAACATGGTGTCAGAGTGAAGAATCGCCTCCAACAGTAAGGGAATGGAGTCGCTGAGGTCTCCGGCGACATTGAGCCTTGATGGCAACATGTCAGAGAGCTGGAGACGCTGGATTCAACAGTTCAAGCTGTACATGTGTGTGAGCGAGAAAGACAAGAAACCGGAAAAGCTACAGTGCTCGCTGCTACTGCGCTGCGCCGGTGAGCAGGCACAGGAACTGTACAACACGTTCACTTTTGCGGACGGGGAGGTGGACAAGATTACACCACTCATAAAGAAATTCGAGGACTACTGTACCCCGAGGAAAAATACCACATACGAAAGGCACGTTTTCAACAACAGAATACAAAAGCCGGATGAGACGTTTGACCAGTTTCTGACGGATCTCAGGATTCTGTCAAAGGACTGTGAGTATGATCGCTTGCTGGATGGAATAATAAGAGACCGCATAATTGAGGGCGTTAGAAACAATGACACTCGCAGAAGATTGTTAAGGGAAGACAAGCTGACACTGGAAAAATGTGTCGGCGTGTGTCGGCTGCGGAATGCACACAGCAGCAGATGCTTAGCTTCACGGGCACAGAGGAAAGTGGCGCGTCCGTGGTACATGCTGTCACCCAGAACGCGCAACCTGCGCACGTGAGCGCGCAGAGAGACAGAGAGAGAGGTGCTACGGCAAGGAAAGGGGGACAAATGAGACGACGCGATGACAACACACATGAACGGGACAATGTGATAGACTGCTTGTACTGTGGTCAGACGCATGTGAGAAGAAGATGCCCTGCATATGGAAAAACATGCACAAACTGCAGGAAAATGAATCACTTTGCAAAGGTATGCAAAAGCAAGAAAATAGACGAACTACATGAAGACAGTGATTCAGATGACAGCTTACACATAAATGCAGTCACAAGCAAAACAGAGGAAAATGCATGGCATGTGGATCTGGAAATAAAAGGCAACACCGTAAAATTCAAAATAGACACAGCAGCACAAGCAAATGTGATTCCCAAAAGACTGGCCAGGAAAATAAAAAAGACCCATTCATTCCACATTCGGGATTCAAAGAGACGTCTTTCTGGTTATGGAGGAAATAGGATACCGGTAACAGGCAAATGCAGCCTACCGTGCACACACAGAGGGAAGACGCACATGTGTGAATTCTCGATTGTGGACCTGCCTAGTGCTGAGCCCATACTAGGTCTGAAGGACTGTGTAAAGATGAATCTGGTGAAATTGATAAGGAGTGTGGGGATGACTGACAGTAGCCAGGCGTATATGGAGGAATACCAGGATGTATTTACCGGCCTAGGATGTCTAAAAGAACCATACCACATTCAAATTAATCCAGAGGCCACCCCTGTTGTACATGCCCCGAGGAAGATACCTATTTCACTCACTGACAAACTGAAAAAAGAACTGCAACGCATGGAAAAGATGAAAGTCATTGCAAAAGTGGACAAACCGACAGAGTGGGTAAATTCCATGATAACAGTGGAAAAACCCAACGGCAGTTTAAGAACATGCTTGGACCCAAAAGAGCTCAATGCTGCCATTCAGAGACAACACTTCCACATACCCACCACAGAGGAGATCATGAGCAAGCTAGCCGGAGCCACACGCTTCAGCACACTGGCTGCCAGCTGTGGATACTGGCAAATACCACTCACAGAGGACTCATCATATCTAACCACCTTCAATACACCGTTTGGAAGGTACAGATACCTGCGGCTACCGTTTGGTATAAACAGCGCGCAGGAGGTGTTTCACAAGAGAATATCACAGATGTTTGAGGACATTGAGGGGGTTGTCACATACATAGATGATTGGCTGATATATGCAAGAGACAAGGACGAACACGATAAGAGACTAAGACAAGTGCTGGAGAGAGCCAGAAAGATAAACCTGAAATTGAACAAGGAGAAAAGCAAAATAGGCATCAGTGAAGTAAAAAATACCTGGGTCACATTCTGAGCAAAGAAGGAATCAAACCTGACCCCAGCAAAGTGCAGGCTGTTGTGGAGATGGAGATGCCGGAGGACAAACCGGCGCTGGAGAGATATTTGGGTATGATTGCGTATCTATCAAAATTCATACCACACCTCTCGGCGCTCACTGAGCCACTAAGGGAACTGAAACAGAAAGAGGTGGCATGGCACTGGAACGAGAAACATGAAGAGGCGATGAACAACATCAAAGAAACTCTTGTGAGTAGGGCACAAACAGCACTCACATACTATGATGTCAAGCAGCCAGTGAAGCTATCTGTTGATGCATCCAAATCAGGGCTAGGTGCTGTAATGATGCAGAATGGTGCAGCAGTCGCATATGCTTCAAAAGCATTGAACAAAGCACAAGTCAATTATGCCCAAATTGAAAAGGAAATGCTAGCCATTGTGTTTGGTTGTCTCAAATTCCACCAATTCATATATGGAAAAATGACAGAGATTGAAACGGATCACAAGCCGTTGGTGTCCATATTCAAGAAGCCGATTGGAGGTGCCTCACCAAGGATTCAGAGACTACTGTACTTTTGAAACTACAACCATACCAGCTGAATGTAGTATACAAACCAGGAAAAGAAATGTACGTGGCCGACACACTGTCCAGGGCGCACCGGAAGGTCACGGATGATGATTCAGAACCCGGTGACAGACTAGAGGAGGAGGTTGAGGCTCAAGTACACCTCGTCATGAGTCATCTACCGGTGAGTGAAAACAAAATGGAGACAATACGCAAGGAAACACAGAGGGACGCCACGCTAACGACACTGAAGACAGTGGTGAAAAGGGGCTGGCCAGCGGAGAGGAAGGATGCTCCAGTGCAAATATCAGGGAGTACTGGAACTACAGAGAGGAGTTGTGTGAAATAGAAGGGATCATGATGAAAGCTGATAAGATAATAGTACCACAAGCACTAAGGAGAGACATGCTGAAGGCAATCCATGCTGGTCACTTCGGCATTGAGAAATGCAAGCACAGGGCCAGAGAGCTCCTGTTCTGGCCAGGGATGAATCAGGACATAGAAAGAGTGGTATCAAGATGTGATGTGTGTCAAACACACAGAAACACACAACAGAAAGAGACTCTAATTCCACATGAGACACCGCAGAGGCCATGGCAGATCCTGGGAACTGATTTGTTCTCATGGCACGGACACGATTTTCTAATTGTGACAGACTACTACTCTCGATACTGGGAGGTGGCACAGCTACCAGACACAAGGTCAGCCACTGTGATCAACTTCACAAAGTCCATCCTGGCCAGACATGGGATTCCGGAGGAGATCAAATCTGACAATGGACCCCAGTACTCGCGGGAGTACAAGAAATTCAGTCGGGACTGGGACTTCAAACATACAACTGTGTCCCCGAGATATGCTCAGTCGAATGGGCTTGTGGAGAAGAGTGTGCAGATAGTCAAAAGAATACTGAACAAAGCCGACATGGATGGCTCAGACCCATACATAGGGTTTCTGGAGTATCGCAACACACCCATAGGGGACTGCGGGTCACCCGCTCAGATGCTAATGGGCAGACGTCTGAAGTCGTTCATACCATGCTTGGATAGGCATCTTATGCCGAGGATACACAAGACGACTGAGGAGGTTTGCAGGGAGATAGAGACACAAAAGACAGAGACAGAAGGCTCTATATGACAGGACGGGGAGAGACTTGGCGGCGCTGCATAGAGGCGACCATGTTCGGGTGCAGGATCATGGCAGTGGGAGATGGCATCCAGCAGTGGTCAAAGATGTAGCGGACACACCACGCTCTTATGTCCTGGAACGTGGTGACGGAGGACTGATGCGGCGCAACCGCAGATACATACTGAGGGAGAAAGAGAGATGGCGGTGGAGAACAACAAGCGGAGGAGACTCTACAGATGCCTACTCAAGGCTCAACAGAGGATCTTGCAGTGGCAAGTGGAGGCTGTATGATGGTGCAGCGCGATGGTGCCAGTGGACTAACAGAGACTGTAGACCGTCCATGCACACGCAGTGGAAGGGTGGTACAGCGTCCGATCAGATATGAGGACTAAAAAATAAAAATAAAAAAAGAGAGAAAAGAGAAAAACGAAAGAAAAAAGCAAACATATTTGATGTTAACTATCATTCCGGGCGCAGCTTTAGCTCAGGCGGTAGAGCGGAACGGCCAATGACGCAAGGGTTGGCGGTTCGATCCCCGCTCCCTCCCAGCTGCCATCGTTGTGTCCTTGGGCAAGACAATTAACCCTCCTTGCCTCGTATGGTCGGAGGGGCCGTTGAGCGCCGATGTGTGGCTGCCACGCTTTCGAACCACCGGTACGAATGGTGTTTCTATGGAAACAGTCCACTGTGGTTCCGGTTGCCAAGAGCAACAAACCAAAAACCTTGAATGACTTTAGGCCAGTAGCCCTAACCTCGCTTGTCATGAAGCAGTTTGAAAAGTTAGTAAAAACTGAGCTTGTAGCTAAAACTGAGAGCTTGCTCGACCCCTTTCAGTTCGCTTATCGTGCGAAAAGAGGCGTGCAAGACGCTACAGCCACCTTGCTGAACCTCCTGTATAAACATCTAGAGGGCAGTAAGAACCACGCCAGATTGCTTTTTGTTGACTTTTCATCAGCATTCAACACCATTCAGCCACATGTTCTTGTTGAAAAACTAACTGACAGCTTTGGTCTAGACCCATGTTTGGTTGGCTGGATTTTAGATTTTCTTACCAACAGATCTCAACAGGTAAGAGTAAATGGGATACTGTCTAGTTTTCTAACATCTTCGACTGGCTCGCCTCAGGGTTGTGTCTTATCTGCGTTTCTGTACATTTTGTATACCAATGATTGTCGTAGTCGCTATGCCGATAGATTCATTATCAAATATGCTGATGATTCTATTATCGTCAGCCTGCTTGACGATGATGAAGTCGGCCATGGCCAAGTCATTGATGACTTTGTATCCTGGTGTGAAGATGCCTTTCTGCAACTCAATGTTTCAAAAACGAAAGAGATTTGCATTGACTTTAGACGCACCCCCCCTGTTCCAAAAGGTAGTATTGTTAATGGTCAGATAGTTGACCTGGTCACTGAATATAAATATCTGGGCACTGTAATTGATAGCAGGTTGAAGTTCGATCTAAACACAGAGTCGCTGTGCAAAAGGGGTCAGCAGCGCCTTTTTTGTCTCCGGAAACTTGCCAAATTCCAGGTAGACAAGACCTTGATGAAATTGTTCTACAGCGCTTTCATTGAATCGGTGATCACCTTCTCTATTGCTTGCTGGTATGGCAGCCTCGACATCAAGAATAGGAACTCCCTAGGGAGAATCGTGAAAACGGCTTCTAAAATTGCCGGAATCCATTTTAGGAGCCTAGACCACATTTTCAACCTGCAGTTGCTGAAAAAAGCAAGGGCTATCTGCTCAGACAATGCCCATCCGCTGTGCTCTGAATATGAGCTGCTTCCATCTGGCCTTCGTCTTCGTGCTCCCTTGGCCAAGAAAAATAGATATAGGAATTCCTTTGTGCCTGCTTCGATCCGAGCTTTAAATGCTACTTAACACATTCAGTGCCACAGCGCTTCAGTAAAATTGTCTGGAGCCTGTGCCAGATTCACTTCCATTCAGTTGAAAACAGCTATAGAATTTTTTCTATTATGGCTATATTAACGGGGCTGGACTTTAATGAAAGATTGAACACTCCTGCTTCTTCCAAAGAAGAAATTTTGTTTCTAGACAGTTCCATTATGAAATTACAGCCTCTCAAAAAAGTGCACTTTCAATGGTTTTCTGTCGTTTTTTTTTACTTTCCAAGTTATAGGCCCTTTTATGAATACCTTTTGCACTCTAATTTCGACCACATTCACTGACTCTGGCTGGTGTTTTCTGATGTGGTGGCGTGTGGTGTGGTTTCTGTGAAGCCTGTGTGACACACACACCTCTCCCCCCCCCCCCCCCCTCCCTCCCCCCTCTCCCCTCTCCACCTCTGAGCTGCGGGCTCCTCCCACACGCACAGTTTGTTTTCTCGTTTTTGCCCCGGACAGATCCCAGCGCGCATCATTTCCTTGATGGGCAAACGCGACTGAACGAAAAGGCATGGCCGTTCGGCTTCGGATGCTGCCTTTCTAGGAAATCGTGTGGAGATAGATAGAAGCATAAGAGCTCAGTTGTGAGCGCGGATGCAGCCGAGCCCACTCTCCGCTGTAGGCAGAGCAATATATACGGCGCTGGCAGAAAGCATGCATCGGTTTCCACTTTCTCCGCTGTCTCCTGTACAAAGTAAAGGATCTGAGGTGGGTGGAGCAGCTCCTGTGACGATGTTTAAGGTGGCGCCGTGTGATCCCTTGAAGGGATTCATGCTCACTGGCTAGGTACGACCTTAAACAGCAGAATTATGGAATAATATGAATTATGATTTTAGGACGTCCACAGACGTCCTTGGCACTCCTCGTTACTTTTTTTTAGGACGTCCACAGACGTCCTTGGCACTGAATGTGTTAAGAGAACATACAGTAATGTAACATCCATTTGATGTTTTTATTTATTTATGTTCTACCATACAATAGTTATATTGTAGCATTTACTTTCTGGAATATGTAGCGCTGTGTGGCTAAGTCTCCTTCTTAGACTGCCTTGCATTTTGCACTTATCGGTCTCTAATGCACTTTAAACTACACTGGCACTTTTGAACTGAACTTACTTTGCACTATGTCGTGGTCTATTGTGTCTCCATTTTGTTTTTATGGTTTTATGGTCTTTTATGGTTTTTATAGTTTTATGGTCTATTTGTGTCTGCACTTTGTTTTCATGTTTTTATTTCGAGTCTTGTGTGATTTTATGACTGTTTTGTTTTTTGCTCTGCTGCAACCCAAAGTGCCCTTCTGGGACATATGAATAAACTTGAACTTGAACTTGAACTTGAACTTGTGAACGAATAATGATTCTGTGAAGCGCTTTGAGCACTTGGAAAGGCGCTATATAAATCCAATCATTATTATTATTATTATTCCCCATTGATGTTATAGGCAAGTTTGATGTTACTGCATAGCCAATTTTTTTTTCACATAGAGGGGAGATGTAATGAGTGTTGGTCTATGAGAGCCACCGTACTTGGTGAGAGAGAGGAGAATAAAGATGGCCGACTAAGTAAGCAGTCCTCCTGCGTCAATCATTGAATTTATGCTAAGCTAAGTAAAGACATAACAGTAACTACAATCGAGCTCCGTGGCAATTATCTGGTTTAGCCAAACCAGATCAAGGGACAGATCCTGGATCTTCTTATACAACATTTGTGGTACAGCCTACTTGTCCCAGTATAGCCTACATGCACGGGCGGAAAATCTTTCCCTGCAACTGGTAGCAGCAAGTCTCTTAATAATGCAGCTATCATTAAAAAAAGATACAAATTTTTCCCCTCAAAACGATCACTTCTGGCCCATAATAGTGTGGCTGTGTGTTTATTTTGAGAGATGCTGCGCCCTGTGTGTATTTTAGTGATAGGTGTAGCGAAAATCGTCTGGTGGCGTTCATTAAATATTGAATATTTAATGTACAGATCTCTCCTCTCCAGAGGTCACAGGAATTGACCTCTGGCCCTTGCATCTGGGGGGGGGGAGCCGAAAAGGGCCCAAGATGCCAGCCTGTCTGGAAATACCAAAGGAGTGATTTCTAACTGCTGACAGTGTGTTTCGTCAATGTCCGTTCTGTCCGGTTGGTGGAGATTTAGTTCACAGGTCACACGGACGGGACCCCGGGACAGGACTCTTGAAGAAAAACAGTCATGCCCAGGCATTGAGTCTGGCAGCAAACAGTTTAGGAACTTGTGTACTGTACGTACAACTCATGGAGTGTTTGGTATCAATATTCTCCGAATCGCAACCCACATTGATCTATATAAATCATGGGTATGTTTAATAATGCTTTGTAAATGTATTATTTGGTCCCATCTTCCTCCTCAAACCAAAGGTCATCGAATGGAAGTGGGGGGTCAAAGGCTATAAACCACTTCACATTCCTTTTTAAGAAGAGCCAGCAGACATTCACAAAAAGACCACGAGTCTTTTTGTGTGTGGCAAAATGGAATTAACAAACCTCATGATTCTATACTTTGTCAAGTTAATTAGTATTACATACTTCTCGAGAAGGAATGTATATGTATAATGTGTTAATGTGTGTGTGACAATCATTTAATTTGTTACCGTAGATCTAACAGTGTTGACATGTTATCGAATCTAGGGTAACTCTTTTTAATTCACCCAAGATAAGTGATTTAATTAACCCATGGTTTTATTAGATATGTTTGTGTTACGTACACGTATACAAGATTTGGTAAAGATATGTGTTCCAGAAATAGTTGGTTTATTCCTTAAATATAAAGATACACCACACATGTTTGATTTCAAAATAATCAGAATAATGTGTGTGATGTAATTCTGAAAGTATCATGGCCATGAAGTCATTTGATGAGATGTTTTAAGCATGTGATAAGTTTTAAGGGAAAGAGGTAGATGTATTTCTCGCCGCCAGCCCCTGGATAAACAGTCGTAAATCTTTCGTGGGCCATCCAGTGTAACAAGACCAATGTCTATAATATCTATCTATCTATGTAGTTATCTATTTATCCCTCTCTTTTCCCTCTATATCTTGTCTTTTATCACACCAAGAGTGATGTCAAGAAATATAAATATGCTTGTAAGAGAAATAGTTTAGTTGAGTTCTAAACCCATACCCTTATCTGAATGCAATAGGAGAAAAGGGCCATGCCCCTTTTCTCCTGACAGGAGGAGATAAAAACTGTGGCTGGCTGCGCTCAAACAGACTTGTGCAGACGAAAGAAGAACTTTTGAAACAACAAGGACTTTTTAGAACTCAAGAATTCAAGATGTAGTCCTTACTTTTAGGCCTCAAAAGATGCCATGCTTTTGAAGGCGATGATATGACTACCACCCAGTCGAGAGGCGTGATAGTCTGGCCAATTTTATATGCAGTCAGTCACTTGACAGCAGAGCAACAGAACACTGATGGACATTAAGCGTCTGATTTGAGGAGCTTTTTGGGCTTGATAACCAACCCACTAATATGATTTTTGGATCCCTTGGCCCTGACGGAGGAAAGCCGTGTCAGGTCCCATGACCATGAGACCGCTTCCCGAGAACAGGCATGTGGACAACCAAGCTCCATTCAAACAGTATTGACTCGACAAACGGCAGCAAGCAATAGTCTGGAGCTTATCGAACTAAATATAAGGCGATCCCCCCTTTCTCAACGGGATGAGATAAAGACAATTGAACCAACAACCAGCCGGTTTTGAGACCCCTCGCCTGCCCGTCCAAGAGCAGACACGGCCACCCTTCGTTGCCATGGCAGCTCCTGCCTTCCGGTGGGATCCCAGCCGAGCCAGGAAGGCCGTTCTCCCACAGACGAACAGAGGGAGAGAACCCTCGACTCTCAGACAGGCAAAGTGACCACACGTCTTTCTGCTTATTGTGAGAGTGCTGTGAAGATAGAGTAACTTAGAATACTCACCTATTGAATTAGAATATGTATTTAATTAGGTTAGGTTTAAACTAGGCTTTCTTTGAATACCTTATTTCCTTTCACTTTTCTCCTACTTCCTCCTTACCTCTCAATCGAACAAGGTGTTATGCATAATACTGTGATTTTACTATTTGGTGGATTAAATAAACGCATTCTGTTTTGAAGTTAAAACTTGTTCTTTGCTTGTTATAATAATATCAGTCGATTAAAGATCTCCCTTCCTTTAGAACTGATTCTGATTCCTGTGACCGACGGCAGGGGTAATAGATTACTTATTAAAGTAATATAAATTGCTTATTAAAGTAATATAAATTACTGATGAACGTGGTGGTGCCCCGGGGTTTTGATATTAACTTATTGAATCAATAGTGATATCAAAATCCATATTTCTATCTAAATTCCTTACATATTTGACGCGCCGTGTGAGGATTGACATATTATTTTGACAAGCAACTGAACTATCATTGACCAAGGTGAATGCAGTGTTTTTGCCATATAAGCATGTGTTTATAAGACATAGCTGAGTATCGATTCTGAGAAAGAAAAAGAAGGAACACAGCATCGCTGTGTTAAGTAAGGGTTAATGTACGACGAGGTGTACATTATCACTTTTTAAGGGACGACGCGGAGGCGTGAACCGTCCGAGGCGAAGCCGAGGATGGTTTGCCTCCGCGAAGTCCCTTAAAAAGTGATAATGTTCACCTCGAAGTGCATTAACCCGCTTATACCATGGTCACTTGCCAACAAAACAATAAGACCAGTCATTTATATTTCCATGTGTAATAAATAAAGCAATCTAAATGGCTAAATGTCTGTTATTCATACTGTAAATCAGTCTTCCACGAAATAAAATAGTCCCTCCCACCTGCACCACCCTCCGTTTTAAAGCCGACTCAAACGTTAACTTTATCACAGGAATGCAGGTTTAACGATGTTTTGCGTTCTACATTAAATGAAGACATTACCGTTTGGCTGCTTGCTTTATTTTGTATGATAGATACGTATTGGCCAAGTATATTAACATTTAAGAGCGAAGAGTTTCAGGAAGTCAAACAGTGCAGCGGGGGCTCGCACTGCGTGTGCTGTATGTGGTGAAATGCCTCTCTCTCTCTCTCTCTCTCTCTCTCTCTCTCTCTCTCTCTCTCTCTCTCTCTCTCTCTCTTCTCCTCTTTGTCGCCGAGAAGAGCCTGGTGACGCGAGGTTAAAAATCTCCGAAACGAAAATCAAAATTGTAAATAAGAGTTATTTTTGATAAACTGAGCACACAGGGGTGATTTAAATACTTACTTTGACCGAGTCAATTTTTTTCTCAACATCCAAAATTGTCATATTAACCCTTAACGGGGGTATAGAGCTCAAACTGCTCTCCTGATAACACTGATGAAACTATGGCGCATTGATATGAACGGTGAACAGACCATTTAGCTAGGTGTCCATTATCACTGTACAATATCACTTTTTAATGGACACCTTGCAGCCAATCAGAATCGAGTATTCACTCAGACCATGGTATAAGAGGACAATAATCTGAGGATTGTGAGTTCGTTATGATAATAGCCTATTGATTAAAGACCTCTTTTGATAACACGATTCAAGTGTTAGGAGGCCCTTTCTCCGTCTGCTCAGTACAGACGGGACCAAACATTGAGTCAAATGGCCAGCCGCTGCGATTGGTCAGCTGGCTGGAGGAGCCAAGCGTCTCCCTGCTCCACGGCTCAGGGCAGCGATACGCTGCCGTTGCTCTGTATAGACTGAGCTGGTCTGCGCGAGACGCCGAGCGTATATCAGGGGGTGGAGCCAGGCGAGGGTGTCACTGCTCACAGCCCTACACCCTACACCGGAACCGCGTTGTTGACAAGTTAGCTGCTGCAGTGGCTACCTAGGCTTAGCTCAAAGGCTAAGCACAGCAGAGCTTGCTGCTAACAGTGAATTGTGAACGAATGCAGAGTGAGGTTTCACTGCGCGTTGTCCGCAGTTTGAGAACTGACATAAAGGCCAAAAGATAGCTCTAATAAGTGGTTAATCATGCTACGATTCCTAGTGATGATAAATCCACCCGGACTCCTTCGCGTTTAAATCAGAATAGCTCCCTGATTTTATTGACAAAGCTATATGAGCTGAGAAGGTATCTAGTACTAAATCTGCGCGCGTGCCCGTGGAAAAAGGAAAGATATAGGTCTGGGATAAGAGGTTATGCTACGATTCCTAGTTGATTTAGACCCACCCGGACTACTTCGCGTTTTTAAATCAGAATAGCTCCCTGATTTTATCGACAAGCTATATAAGCTGAGAAGGTTTCAAGTACTAAATCTGCGCGCGTGCCCGTGGAAAAAGGAAAGACATAGGTCTGGGATAAGAGGTTATGCTACGATTCCTAGTTGATTTAAATCCACCCAGACTAACCTACTTCGCGTTTTTAAATCAGAATAGCTCCCTGATTTTATCGACAAGCTATATAAGCTGAGAAGGTTTCGAGTACTACATCTGCGCGTGTGCCCGTGGAAAAAGGAAAGATATAGGTCTGGGATAAGAGGTTATGCTACGATTCCTAGTTGATTTAAATCCACCCAGACTAACCTACTTCGTGTTTGTAAATCAGAATAGCTCCCTGATTTTATTCACAAGCTATATGAGCTGAGAAGGTTTAATCTGGTTACAGAGAGTAGATATCTTCTTAAATTGCATTAATCGAGTATTGATCTGCGCGTGTGCCCGTTGGATTTCAAGAAAGATAATATGCTCCGGAATGAGGAAGGAATCATGCTACGATTTCTAGCTGATTTAAATCCATCCGGACCCCCTTCGCGTTTTTAAATCAGACTAGCCACCTGACTTTATTTGACCAGCTATGAGCTGAGAAGGTTAATCTTGTCACAGAGAGTTGAAAACTCTACACCTGTGAATCAAAATGCAGATCAACAGCGAGTGACGCGCTCAGCAAGCTCCTTGCCCTGTGTTTTCTGCCATGTGTATTGGTGCTGCGTTTAACCAGCCCGATGCTGGCTAGCTAATTACTGTTATGACATGTTATGTGTACAGTAGAGTAGGCCTAGCCTATAAGCGCGCCGTCCTAAAACCTAAAACCTAGATGCTGACGTCAACACGTCAGTCTCTTATGGGGGGGGAAGCAAACCCCCCCCTCCTTTCAGTCTCCCCATGAAAGCGGGGGTGCGCATCAAGCAGTGTTTTGCTTTTAAACGAAAATGCATTTTTAACTTGTGTGAAGTGTTCATCTTTCCCCTGTGACAGCTGTAGGCTCTCAACACACACATGAATAGGCTAGTGAAGTCCCGAGTTCAAAGCTCAATCACTTTCAATCACTAACATGTCTAGGTCCACGGACCCCATGTTGAGAACCGCTGCATTCAAATGTGCAAAGCGAATAGCCTACATTTACCCCACAAGCTGTGTGGATGGAACACTTTGGCACTGACAGGTTGGGTTACCATGTTTGGCATAGCCTACGCGAGGAAGCAAAGGGGGGGTTGATCTCAAACCCCCCAGTCATAGCTGCCGCCACACATATAATCTTATTGTACAGGCAAATATAATCCGCTTGCATGATGCATCCTTAACTAATAATTGCTTTGCATACATGCGCCTGCTTGTCAGGATGTGAAAATACGGCCTGCCAGCCAGTATTAATTATAGCGTTATATGAACAAATTCAGCTGGGGGCGCGTTTGTCCGTTTGAGCTGAAAGATTTTTCATTTTCCAACGTGACTGTTCGCCAGATATATAAAAAAAAAACCCCGTTTGCTGTTGAATTAGAATTGCTCAGGATTCGGGTCCTTAGCCGCTGGTTGTGACTGACGGCCGGAAAGCAGAATTTACCCATCAGTCAGGACCATTGAATTAAATACAAGGCCATGTGATCGGGTTTATGTACGCTATGGTATTGTCACAGAGAATAGCCTACAGACACACACAGTCAATAAAGTGGTTATTTTGTGATATGGCAGTTAACCCTTTGTCACATGATGGAATAGGCACTTGTTATTGTGCTAGCCTATACCAAATTTTGATAAGATGTCTGAACATTATTTTCAAACAATGAAATCTGAACCGTGCCTGGTTTACAACCAAGGTGCGCTAAAAGCAACCCCTTGGTTGCGAATGAAACAGCCACTAATAAAATCGCTGGAGTAACCTCGTCAACCAGCAGTGAAGTGAGCGGGTTAACTATTCCACAGGATCACACAATTAAATCCACACTCCTGTTGAGTTGGTTATTTCCTATCAAACTTTAAGAGGTTGTTTTAGGAGAAGTGATAAGCAGAATGGTTTCTTCTTAAGAGAAGGGGGGTTAGGTTCCCCCTTCAGTGGTTAAGTACCGGTCCCAGTGGTAAACTTTACAACCTATAAGGGCACTGTGCGTTAAACCAGAGTCTTCTCAGACTTCGAATGAAAGAACAACCTTTGGTATGTTTTCAGTTTTGACCGCTCACACATATGTGGAAACTATTATTAAGAGTATAAGTGACATAGGTTATTCTAAACACGATAGGCAAAGATCTTATCTTTCCCTTTATCTGTCCTATCCCTGCTTCACCTCTCTGCTTGAATCTAAGGATACAGCACTCTCATGCAGGAACGTGGTCACTACTATGCATCTACCATCTGGTTTCTTCGCCTTGTCTCCCAGAAGTTCCGATATGACCGCTTCTAGGATACAACGGGGGGGATATGTAGCGAAAATCGTCTGGTGGCGTTCATTAAATATTGAATATTTAATGTACAGATCTCTCCTCTCCAGAGGTCACAGGAATTGACCTCTGGCCCTTGCATCTGGGGGGGGGGAGCCGAAAAGGGCCCAAGATGCCAGCCTGTCTGGAAATACCAAAGGAGTGATTTCTAACTGCTGACAGTGTGTTTCGTCAATGTCCGTTCTGTCCGGTTGGTGGAGATTTAGTTCACAGGTCACACGGACGGGACCCCGGGACAGGACTCTTGAAGAAAAACAGTCATGCCCAGGCATTGAGTCTGGCAGCAAACAGTTTAGGAACTTGTGTACTGTACGTACAACTCATGGAGTGTTTGGTATCAATATTCTCCGAATCGCAACCCACATTGATCTATATAAATCATGGGTATGTTTAATAATGCTTTGTAAATGTATTATTTGGTCCCATCTTCCTCCTCAAACCAAAGGTCATCGAATGGAAGTGGGGGGTCAAAGGCTATAAACCACTTCACATTCCTTTTTAAGAAGAGCCAGCAGACATTCACAAAAAGACCACGAGTCTTTTTGTGTGTGGCAAAATGGAATTAACAAACCTCATGATTCTATACTTTGTCAAGTTAATTAGTATTACATACTTCTCGAGAAGGAATGTATATGTATAATGTGTTAATGTGTGTGTGACAATCATTTAATTTGTTACCGTAGATCTAACAGTGTTGACATGTTATCGAATCTAGGGTAACTCTTTTTAATTCACCCAAGATAAGTGATTTAATTAACCCATGGTTTTATTAGATATGTTTGTGTTACGTACACGTATACAAGATTTGGTAAAGATATGTGTTCCAGAAATAGTTGGTTTATTCCTTAAATATAAAGATACACCACACATGTTTGATTTCAAAATAATCAGAATAATGTGTGTGATGTAATTCTGAAAGTATCATGGCCATGAAGTCATTTGATGAGATGTTTTAAGCATGTGATAAGTTTTAAGGGAAAGAGGTAGATGTATTTCTCGCCGCCAGCCCCTGGATAAACAGTCGTAAATCTTTCGTGGGCCATCCAGTGTAACAAGACCAATGTCTATAATATCTATCTATCTATGTAGTTATCTATTTATCCCTCTCTTTTCCCTCTATATCTTGTCTTTTATCACACCAAGAGTGATGTCAAGAAATATAAATATGCTTGTAAGAGAAATAGTTTAGTTGAGTTCTAAACCCATACCCTTATCTGAATGCAATAGGAGAAAAGGGCCATGCCCCTTTTCTCCTGACAGGAGGAGATAAAAACTGTGGCTGGCTGCGCTCAAACAGACTTGTGCAGACGAAAGAAGAACTTTTGAAACAACAAGGACTTTTTAGAACTCAAGAATTCAAGATGTAGTCCTTACTTTTAGGCCTCAAAAGATGCCATGCTTTTGAAGGCGATGATATGACTACCACCCAGTCGAGAGGCGTGATAGTCTGGCCAATTTTATATGCAGTCAGTCACTTGACAGCAGAGCAACAGAACACTGATGGACATTAAGCGTCTGATTTGAGGAGCTTTTTGGGCTTGATAACCAACCCACTAATATGATTTTTGGATCCCTTGGCCCTGACGGAGGAAAGCCGTGTCAGGTCCCATGACCATGAGACCGCTTCCCGAGAACAGGCATGTGGACAACCAAGCTCCATTCAAACAGTATTGACTCGACAAACGGCAGCAAGCAATAGTCTGGAGCTTATCGAACTAAATATAAGGCGATCCCCCCTTTCTCAACGGGATGAGATAAAGACAATTGAACCAACAACCAGCCGGTTTTGAGACCCCTCGCCTGCCCGTCCAAGAGCAGACACGGCCACCCTTCGTTGCCATGGCAGCTCCTGCCTTCCGGTGGGATCCCAGCCGAGCCAGGAAGGCCGTTCTCCCACAGACGAACAGAGGGAGAGAACCCTCGACTCTCAGACAGGCAAAGTGACCACACGTCTTTCTGCTTATTGTGAGAGTGCTGTGAAGATAGAGTAACTTAGAATACTCACCTATTGAATTAGAATATGTATTTAATTAGGTTAGGTTTAAACTAGGCTTTCTTTGAATACCTTATTTCCTTTCACTTTTCTCCTACTTCCTCCTTACCTCTCAATCGAACAAGGTGTTATGCATAATACTGTGATTTTACTATTTGGTGGATTAAATAAACGCATTCTGTTTTGAAGTTAAAACTTGTTCTTTGCTTGTTATAATAATATCAGTCGATTAAAGATCTCCCTTCCTTTAGAACTGATTCTGATTCCTGTGACCGACGGCAGGGGTAATAGATTACTTATTAAAGTAATATAAATTGCTTATTAAAGTAATATAAATTACTGATGAACGTGGTGGTGCCCCGGGGTTTTGATATTAACTTATTGAATCAATAGTGATATCAAAATCCATATTTCTATCTAAATTCCTTACATAGGACATTGTTTTGCTGTGTTTATGTGGTCAAGCGAGGTTGTGTTTATGTGGAGAGAGAGAGCGCCGATAAACCGTTCAAACGCACGGATGGTCATGTGACACAAAGCTGCCTGCCCCTTGTGAACTCAATACAGTAGAAACTAAGATATTCCATTAAAAAAATAATCTAGACACAGATTTAGCTACTACATCAACGAACTTCACATTTAGCTTTAGCTAATCGCTCCCTGGCCGCTAACATAACAGTTTTACACATCGCCTCGTCCAGTTCCAGTCCGACTTGCCTGTATACGTGCAGGAGTAAATCGACTCCCAATCGCATTATCTGGGTGTGTTAGTCTGACTTTTATAACTTTGATTTCAGTCGAGCTAACATGTTTACATGCATTTCAAAAGTCCGGTTTTAGACGGGCTAATGCAATAATTCGATTTTTTTAAGTGCATGTAAACGTACTGAGTGAGTGAGTGAGTGAGTGAGTGAGTGAGTGATGAAGTTACACCATTGGTTGGCCGTGGCCCACCCGTACACGGTCCAGCCATACAGTATACTGTATAGGCTTTGATCTAGTCTTGTTGGACCTAAGATGCAAGCATACATACCTTTCTTGAAAAAGTAGACATTTTGAACAGGCCTGCTGTGCTGCTCTGTGGCCCTATCGTCGGTGATGTCGGTGATGTCGGTGATGTCGGCGATGTCGGCGGTGTCGCTGTAGTCACTGTAGTCACTGATGTCGTAGTCGCTGAACAAATCGTAAAACTCCTGGAAGAGGGAGCGGCTCTGCCTGCCCCGCTTTCGGCCCCTCCTGCCTCCGGGCTTCCTCCTCCGATTGGTGCGCCTCCTCCCTGGCGGTGGAGCAGGGGCGGGACCAGGGGCTGGAGCGGGAGGGGAAGAGGGCGTGGCTTTGGGGGTGAGGTAGACACGGCCCACCATGGCAGCATCTACAGGCGGCCTGATGCCCACCCAGTCCCTACTGATGAGACGAGGGCCTTTGTGGTGACTGCCGCTGACTGAATAAGGTGGACAGAGACAGAGACAGAGAGAGAGAGAGAGAGAGAGAGTTTGAGTGTTTGGGGCCCATTTATTACAGTTCTGTTATTATTCTGAATAGATTCCAGTCAACAATAGTCTTCTATTATATTCTATCTTATCACATTCCATTTAATTTTCCTTTCTCTTCCTCTTTGAATATCTTAAGATTTTGTGATTTATGTTACTCAGTAACAAAATGCCTTGTTTTCTGTTTTTGATTCTTTGTAATTGCTAAGTGTTGCTAATGTATGCTTTGGCAATGTAAGATGCACCTTATCATGCCAATAAAGCCCTTTCGAATTGAATTGAATTGAGAGAGAGAGAGAGAGAGAGAGAGAGAGAGGGGGGGGGGAGAGAGGGAGAGAAAGACGTTACATTAACTATGCAATGTAGCCATGCATGCAGATTGTATGTAATAATTAATCAGATGATTAGTGACAGCACACACACACACACACACACACACACACACACAGACACGCACGCATGCACGCACGCACGCACGCACACACACACACACACACACACACGGCTGTCTTACAGGAGCCTTCAAAGAGCTGTGTGAATAGATCCTCAAAGGTCTGGTCACAGTAGAGGTCTGTGTAGCGTGTGAACAGCACAGATGGGGAGGAGCGGGTCATCTGCACACACTCCTCATGGGAAGGCTGGTGCTTGAACTCATACTGGTAATACCTGTCCCCTGAACAGAGACACAAGCAGGGGGGGGGAAAATAACTCTTATTGGCTGCTCAAAGTAGGCCGGTCCCACAGACCAAATTAGTATGAAATGCTATGAAATGACTATGACTATGAAATGCTTTTCAAAGTTACAATCACTATAATGTACCAAACCACATTTCCCAGGGACCACTTCCACTGCGGAGCAATCCCCGCCCCTTACATAAGATTTGCTGATTTAACAATGCAATAGCATCAGAAAGGCTAAATAACAACTACAAGGCTACTGGTTCAAAATAGACACACACACACACACACACACACACACACACACACACGCACACACGCACACACGCACACACACACACACACACACACACGCACACACGCACACACGCACGCACACACGCACACACACACACACACATACACACTGTGAAAAAGAGGACCCCTTTGAAATTGTTGTTTCCTTTGGCAAAATCGAAATTAGTAAAAATAGCCTATAGCTTGTGATGTGATTCCGATGACGCTGATGAGGTCACTGGGGGGCAGCTCTCCCAGAGCAGCTATGGAGAATGGAGGTAAGCGAGTATGCAAGAGGGTTGGATGCCGCTCCACGCTGCAGGTATCACCAGAAGATTGCAAAACACATAAGCCGTTTTCACACATGCGTACAGGAACATTGCCTGTAAATCAATAACGGCTATTTCCCGGATTTCCCTTCACACCTGAGGGATCACATGTGTAAAAATAGCCGTGAAAGAAGCTGTATTTTGAGGGGCGGGGGGGGGGGGGGGGTTCGCTTGTCACACAATAAATCACACTCGTTTGACTTAAGAGGGCATGTATGTTGTATCCTTCACATTCGCTAACCAGTCTTTGAACTGAAATCTTTGAAGAAGTTGGGATCCCTGTCGGAGAGAAATAGCCTGGTTCAATGTTTATCCGTTCACCTGCGTCGCGTTGATGGTAAATGGTAAATGGCCTGCATTTATATAGCGCTTTTATCCAAAGCGCTTTACAATCAGTAGATTGTCTACATTCACCTATTCATACACCAATGGCGGCAGGCTACCACGCAGGGTGCCTACACACCATCGGGAGCAAGGAGGGTTAAGTGTCTTGCCCAAGGACACAATGACAGCAGCTGGGAGGGAGCGGGGATCAAACCGCCAACCCTTGCGTCATTGGCCGACCCGCTCTACCTCCTGAGCTAAAGCCGCCCCCGTTGAAGCACTTTTTACAGACTGGCTTCGTTTGATGTGTCCAGGGGCTTGCCTTCGCTGTCGGCAACGTAAGCAAAATACTTCCACATTTCGCTTTGTGCATCTGCTTTCTCTACAAGCGTTGGGCGGCTTGCAAGACTCTCAGAACAAGCCGCTGCCATTTTCGCTGTGTCTGTCGGGCTGCTGACTGAGGAGGACTGAAGGACTGGCCAGAGAGCGAGCAGAGAGGGGAGGGGGGGAAATCGGCACGCCCACACATGAAGCAGACATACCGGTCTTATCACAAGGTTAGAAGTGGTCAAATGTCTGCGATGACGGGGTCGCGCTTATACCGGAAAACAACTTTCACACATGAAGCCATTACACCGCTTTCTGGTCATTTCCCGGTATAAAGCGCATGTGTTAAAATGGCTATAGGATATGATCCAAATACAATGAAGAGAAGCGATTTTTCCAGCAACTTGTCTGATTTCGCTAAAGCCTTTCTATGTAGCTGCTGCTGGTTGCCCCCCAGCATGATCACATGGTTTGCAAACAAGCCAATGGTCAATCCGGTCGCCATCTTGACGTGACGTCACCTGAAAACAACCTATAGAGTGTTAGTTGTCTTTCTGACAAGCTAGCATGACATGGTTTGTATCAATCGATGCCTTCAGTCTCCTAGTTTCACTCTGGCTTCAATGAGCCAGCTACAGCCATAACAAATTGCAAATTTTCCAAATTGTGATATTTCCCAAATATCATAATATTTCAGAAAATTGGCCGAAGCCTATACTCCTCAGGGTTAATGTGTAGGATATGTAAAACGGTTGTCTTTATTTATTTATTTATTTATTTATTTATTTATTTATTTATTTATTTATTTATTTATTTATTTATTTATTTATTTATTTATTTATTTATTTATTTATTTATTTATTTATTTATTAGTTCGTTCATCCATCCATCCATTCATTCATTTATTCATTCATTCAATGTTCTGGCGGACCGGGAACCATTGGGCTCTAGAATGATCAATGTCCTAAATGCGATTATTTTTGGACTGATGCTTCCTGCCCATGTTACATTTTGTCCATTAATGCTCAATGCCAAAATGTTTGGGCTTCCAATCAGCATTTGGGTTTTTATATAGCAAACTATGCTTAATACGCTTTGCTCAGTCATCATTGTGTTACAGTGTGTCTATGCTTGTCTGATTGGTATAAAATGAATGACAGTCAACAAAAGGTGTAGCCTATTTAAAATACTGAAACATATCAATCCATCCATATGCAAAATACCTTTGAAAAAGTAGACCTTCTCTCTGCCGTGGTGGCTTGGTGCTGGTATGGCGAATGCTGCGTCAATGTCACCTGGAATTTTGTCGAAGCCGACTGAAATGTCCCGGGGGTAGTCCGGGTCCAAGACATGGTCCTCAAACCTCCAGTACTTATTCCCCTGATAGAACATGTCAAGTCAAGTCAAGTCAAGTCAAGTTTATTTGTATAGCCCTAATTCACAAGCATGTCTCAGAGGGTTTCACAGAGAATATGTCTAGCTAAATCTAGCTGACACAACAATAACAAATTACAGTAATAATAATAATAATAACATGGTTGCACAATCTTATGATAGAGAGAGACAGAGGGAAGGGGAGAAAGGGGGAGAGAAAGTGGGGGAGGAGAGAGCAGGGAAAGGGAGGAGGTGGAGACTGAGACGGAGAGAGGTAGGAAGAGAGCAGGGTAAGGGGGAGAGGAGAGCGAGGAGAACAGTATTATTAGTATTATTAGTATTATTTCACTGACCTCTTCATCCCTGCGGTCGTCTAAAAGCTTTACCCTCTTTGCTAATGCATCCTCTGCAGCAGCAGCTCTCATAAATGAAGGCCTTCATCCTTAGCTCTTTAGATACTAGTGACTTGGTCACATCTCTGCTTCACTGTACAGTCATCTACAACTGAATTGCCTGCAGTAGAAGGACAGAGATAGTACCTTGAAGATGTAGGTTTTGCCTTGGCAGTTGATGCGTGTGAAGGCAGCGTCGATGGGGCCATCGATTCCCCACACATCCTTGATGAGTTTGGGGTAACCAGGAAGAACGGAGCTGTCATCCAGCTCAAAGAAATATTCACCTGGGAAAAAAGCAGAGCATGAATTATTATACGAGCTAGATTACCATGATGACTGTGCACTGTAGAGCAAATGATATTAAATATTACTATTACTATGACTGTACACTGCAAGTACAAAAATGTGCAACGTGGACAAAGTGTATTTCAATCACGAGAGACCAGTTTGTAAGATTTAACAAGCAGCTTTATTCAGCAAATGGCATGGCAACTACTTTGGCGTGGATTTTATTTATTTTCATTTTCTAGTCAAAGCACCAGCTGTGAGACGCTGAGGAGCAACGGTACCAGCGCCTGCCGTAAGACACCAAGGCCAAAGGATGAAAGGCCAGAAGTAAGACAAATGCCCAGGTTGAAAGGGCAGACGTAAGTCAAAGTAACCGATTGATCTCAATCAACCACTGGAAATTAGCTCTTCCTTTTGGGGGGATTCTCTGTCCTAGCCTATGCAGATGCCCCCCTCTCACCACAAGAGGAGCATCATCTTACAATGGAGTCATACGCGAAAGTAGTTGCCATGCCATTTGCTGAATAAAGCTGCTTGTTAAATCTTCCCAACTGGTCTCTCATGATTGAAGTGTGGTTTGCAGAGACCGAATTTCAAGCATGAAGGCCTCCATATTCTCATATCTGATCAGCCCGTGACATCAGTCAAGTATGACATCATGTATGACGTCAGTTGACGTCAGTTCATCCTAGTACATATACTGTAGCGAGGGTTTTACGTCACCTCCCTCTTTGGCTGGATCATAGCAGCAGCTGGCATCACGGCTGTTCATCTCCACTGAAGCTGTCGTTTCGCCTCACCCACCTCCCCAGTCCACCACCGAGTCTTGACTCCTGAAGAATTCCCCACGGGGGAAGGGAGGGATTCTCTGTCCTAGCGAAGAGGAGCGTCATCTTACAATGGAGGGAACGTGGAGCGGCCTCCACTTCCGGCACACTCGCACGCGCACTTGCACGTCCGTGGGTGCACTTCCTTTTCTGCTCTTCTCACATGGGCCTTCGCTGTGCTGACGCGCCCCCCCCCTGCCACTAGAGCGCGCAGCAGGCCTTCGTCGTGATCGCTGGCCTGTGACGCAGCCGCGACGTCCGGGTCAGACAGCTCCAAGAATAGATGCACACCGTTCTCGATCCGGAACAAGGTACCATCATCGAAGTCCACTTCGCTGTCCAGGAACTCCTCCATTTCCTCCTGCCCGCACACTTCCTGCGCGTCCTCGGAATCTGACATGCTGAGAGTGACAGAACGCTGAGTGATCCATGGATAATAACGACTTGGAACGCCGGATCGATCCGCAGATGGTAGACGAGAGTAGACGATAAGGCAAGTAGCTAAACGACAGCTTCAGTGGAGACGAACAGCCGTGATGCCAGCTGCTGCTATGATCCAGCCAAAGAGGGAGGTGACGTAAAACCCTCGCTATTATGTACTAGGATGAACTGACGTCAACTGACGTCATAACTGACGTCATACTTGACTGACGTCACGGGCTGATCAGATATGAGTGTGCATTGTGCATGATCAATGTGTAGCCCCGCCCACTTGATCCAGTTGTGTTATGACTTCCTGTTCAAAACACCGTCTGTTTTACCTGGTCACTAGTACTGTACTGTCACAGGAAGTGTAAACACAATAGGAAGTAACTCGCTGACCCCTGTGTTGGAACATAAGGTGAATATAGGGAGTGGAGGAGAGAGGGAGGGGTAGTGAGAGGATTAGTCTCCTCTCTCTGCATGTATGGGCGTTATCCTATATATGGTTATTGCTGTGGGCACGAAAGACCTCCTGTAACGTATTTACTGCAGGGGAGCTGACGGAGCCTCTGACTGAAAACACTCTGTTGTCCAGCCAGTAGGTTGTGTAGGGGGTGTGTTGTGTCATCCATTATTTTGAGCAACTTGTGCAACATCCTTCTCTCCACAACCACCTCCTGGGGCTCCAGAGTGGTCCCCAGCACAGAGCCAGCTCTCTTTATCTCTCCACAACCACCTCCAGGGGCTCCAGAGTGGTCCCCAGCACAGAGCCAGCTCTCTTTATCTCTCTACAACAACCTCCACAGGCTCCAGAGTGGTCCCCAGCACAGAGCCAGCTCTCTTTATCTCTCCACAACCACCCCCAGGGGCTCCAGAGTGGTCCCCAGCACAGCCAGCTCTCTTTATCTCTCCACAACCACCTCCACAGGCTCCAGAGTGGTCCCCAGCACAGAGCCAGCTCTCTTTATCTCTCTACAACCACCTCCACAGGCTCCAGAGTGGTCCCCAGCACAGAGCCAGCTCTCTTTATCTCTCTACAACCACCTCCACAGGCTCCAGAGTGGTCCCCAGCACCGAGCCACCTCCAGGGGCTCCAGAGTGGTCCCCAGCACCGAGCCACCTCCAGGGACTCCAGAGTGGTCCCCAGCACAGAGCCAGCTCTCCTTATCAGTTTGTTCAGTTTCTTAGAGTCGCCGGCTCTGATGCTACTGCCCCAACAGGTGGCTGCAAAGAGAATTGCACTTGCCACAACAGACTGGTAAAAGATAATATGCAACATCTTGCTGCACACATTGAAGGATCTGAGTCTCCTAAGAAAGTAGAGTGCACTCTGCCCCTTCTTGTATACAGCCTAAAGCTAATTCCCATAATTAAACATATCACCAAATACTCAATCTGGGAACCCATCGGTTAAACATTTTTTTCTCTCTCTAACCTCTGGGGGCAGGCTCGTTTCATGCCTGTGTAAACGGAACTCAAGGGGCTCCGCCGGCAGTGGAAGAAAATCCCTTTCCGCTCCGTGCAAGCTCTGCCATTGGCTCCAACCGACCGTGTCACTCTCAAATCCCTCCGTCGCTATGAAACAACAATAACAACTCTAGCTCATTGCTAGTAGCAACTTGCTACATGCTGGAAATGGTCAGTTTTGACTATACACACCGGTCACGTTCAGCCTGCACCCTGCGAGCACTGTTACATAGCTTTTTACAAATACAAAAGCAGATACATGGAGTCAGTGGAACTGATCCTGCATATAGGCCATACTGTACCTCTGAATGCGTAGATTGACCCATTCTTCAGCTGCAGGAAGGCATCAAAAGGCCGACCGCTGCATGGGAGTGCGTCGGGGTCTGTTGGTGGGGTGGTGCCCTGTGTGGTGGTAGGAGGTGGGGTGGGGCCCTGTGTGGTGGTAGGAGGTGGGGTGGGGCCCTGTGTGGTGGTAGGAGGTGGGGTGGGGCCCTGTGTGGTGGTAGGTGGTGGGGGGACCGTTGTGGTGGTGGGTGGCCGGGGTGCTCGTGTGGTGGTGTGTGGGGGCGAGGCGGTGGTGGGTGCTGCAGTAGTGTTGAAAGTCGGTGCGGAAGTTGTCGCTTCTTTGGCTATTTCCGCTGGTGCATCAAAAGTGTCCCCACGAGCAACTGAGGGAAAGAGGGAGGAGCTTATTGTCACATAGAAGTTTCTGTCAGATGGAAATGTTTCAGGTTTTTAGATTCTAACATATAAAGCCAAGGAGCAGTAACTGTCTAGTAGTGAAACAGGAAAAAATAGTTTATCTGCTGTCCTGACAAAAGCATTGGTTGAAGTATGAAAGCCCATTCCCGCCACTCCATGAAATAAAAAACAACACATTTGTGATCTCCCCCCCTCGAAATTGTGACTTTATTTCTCTGAATTCTGACCCCACCCCCCACCCCCCAACTCAGAATTCAGAGTTTTTTCCCCCACAATTCTGAGTTTATATCTCATAATTCTGACTTTCCCCCCTATCGCAATAAAAAAGAAATCTGAAATAAAAAGTCACAATTGTGAGGGGGAAAAGCTCACAATTTAGTATTTTATTTGATCTTGTTTTATTTTATTTTATTGAATGGTCAGAATGGGTTCCATAGGAACAGAAGCTTCTAGTAATAATAATATAACAACAACAACAACAACAACAACAACAACAACAACAACAACAACAACAACAACAACAACAACAACAACAACAACAACAACAACAACAACACTTAGTAACTTAGGGGTTCTCTATTATTAAAAGTATTAATGGTATTAGTATTTGTCAATATTAAATCTAAACCCTAAATATTTGACATTTACAAAACGCAAAAAGTACATTTGTTTGATTTTATAGGCAAGGACCCTATAAAAGCAAGAATTTAAGTCATCAAAAGACCCACATTTCTATTCATTGGAATAGTGATATTTATATTACTGACTTTTCTTTGGGCAGATAGTGTCAAAGTCTTCACAGCAGCTTGCATAGTACACACACATGGAGTCACACTGACATTTTCTCCGGGGCTTGAAGGTGCCGCAGCGCCCCTCACAGGACTCTGTGGAAAGGTGATTATACTATTCATGTACTGTACCAGAGAGGCATTCCTCTTCATCCTGATACAAAGTAAAATGCGTTACCTCTACACGTGAAGTAAAAGTGTAATAAAGTGTAATTACTATGAAATCCATAAAAGAAAGGAGTGATACAGTGTAGTCCTTGACATATTTTTCTTTGACATTCAAATTTTCAGGTTATTTTCTGGATTCCACATCCCCTTAGAATATATATTCTCAGCTACAGTCATAGAGCTCAAACGATTTGTCAAATTAGAAAAGAGAGTTTGAATGACTTACCCTCTGCAGCAAAGGTGGTGGCCAACACTAGGATGAAGGCCAGAACCACTGCTGGCTTCATGTCTCTAACTTCAAACAATATTCCACTTTGAAACAAAAAAACAGAAAGAGATAAGCTAAATGTATAGAAGTTAGATGCAGCAGTAGAGAACCATGTCCTGCTCTGCCCATCTACACCAGTGAACTAGATAGATAGGGATTGCAGTATCTGGATGATCAATAGATAGCCTATTTACCAGAAGCCGTTGACCCCTGGGTGTCTGTTCTCCCAATGGTCAATCCTTGGCTGTGATAATCATTAAACTGTGATCGCTGATCTCTGGAACCATCTGAGGAACATGATGCTCAAAGCTCATCATAGACTTTCTGTGTGCTTTTACAGGAACAATTTACCCAACAATTTGCCTTTTATATGGAAGGCAATTAAGAACAAATTTGTATTTAGAGAGACGGTTACATTTCCTAGCAAGATGGTTGTATGGTGATGTGACAGAATGCTATGAATTGGGGGAAAGGGGAGGGGAAAGAATAACAAGAAAACGATCAATAAGAGAAAAATTGATCGAAAAAATGTAGTAGAGGATGACAAACGTCATTATATTCACAATATGGAAATGTCTGGGATCGTAATAAACTGTATGCGGGTCAGAGTTGGTTGAGTGATTGAGTGAGTGAGTGAGGGGAGGGAGGCAATGGGCATCTGAGTTCAACAGTGTTGGACAAGTTACTTTCAAAATGTAATATACTACATATTACTAGTTACTTTCATTTGAAAGTAATACATTACTTTACAATATTACTGTCTGTCTAGAGCAGGGGTGCCCAAACTTTTTTGACCCAAGATCTACTTTTCAAGTAGCCAGGCTCCCGAGATCTACCAGTCCAGTTTCAACATCGCAAACGCACACACATCGATGCATCTTAAATCGATGCATCACTTTTTCCCCCAATACATGATTTATTTTTTCTCACTTTACAATACAATTGCATTGTATTATGATCCATAATTAAAATAAACAACTGCATGTACTTCCATTATATTTTATTTTATTATTTAATTTAATTTATTTTTTTATTTATTTTTTTTCCCCCTTAATGCCATGCGATCTACCAGACTACCTTCGATGTATTGGGCACCCCTGGTCTAGAGTAACTCGTTACTTATTACACTACGTTTGCATTACTTTTACCAAAACAACAGCAGCAGCAGAATGACATCGCCGCCCCGGAACCATCCCGAAAAATAATTTCAACCGCCTTGAAGTCAGTGTAAACAATCCAAAATTCGAAATGTTTTTCTTTTCCTTTGTTATTGTCATCTATAGTGGTTATTTGTATAAAAACACACAGTTTGATTTAGGAAAGGATTGTATCTTTTTTTAAATATGTGCTTTGATTTATTTATTTTTAACTCAATTTGTAACTTGAGTTACTTGACAAAGTAACTGGTATAATATTACTGAAATCCTAAAGTTACTGCTAAAAATAATATATTACATGTAATATGTTACTTTTGTAATGAGTTACCCCCAACACTGGAGGCAATGGGCATCTGAGTTCAATCATTGTGTAATGAGGGCAGCCATTTCCCACTATTGATCCATCCTGCAGAAAAACAACCCTAAGGCAAACACTGGGCCTTCTTCCAGGTTTAACCAAGAGCAATGTTGATCATAGTCTGCTGACTTCCTGCTCTAGTCTTTTTCAACATGGCCGGCAGGAGCTTGATCCATCAAAGGTGCTCGTTGGACTCAGCACCATGGAGAGCGCTGCCAGAGCTGAAAGCAGCACATCACCGCCAGTGTTGGGCAAGTTACTTTCAAAATGTAATATACTACATATTACTAGTTACTTTCATTTGAAAGTAATAAGTTACTTTACAATATTACTGTCTGTGTAGAGTAACTTGTTACTTATTACACTACTTTTGCATTACTTTCACCAAAACAACAGCAGCAGCAGAATGACATCGCCACCCCGGAACCATCCCAAAAAAATATTTCAACTGCCTTGAAGTCAGTGTAAACAATCCAAAATTCAAAATTGTATTATTTTCCTGGTATTATTTATTGTCATCTATAGTGGTCATTTGCATAAAAACACATGGGTTGATTAGGAAACGATTGTATCTTTATTTAAATAGGTGCTTTGATTAAAAATAATAATAATAATAATTTGTAACTTGAGTTACTTGACAAAGTAACTAGTATAATATTACTGAAATCCTATAAGTAATAAGTTATATTACTGAGTTACTGCTAAAAGTTATATATTACATGTAATATGTTACTTTTGTAATGAGTTACCCCCAACACTGATCACCGCTAGGCGGAAAGCTTGAGCCTCCATAAACCTTTTGGTCTCCAGTTGTAACAAAACTACAGGGACATCACAGCCAGTTGATCTGCAGGCATCTGTTAAACATTGACAGATCTGAATCAATCTTCAGCTCTATCATCATTCCATTCAAACTGAGCCATGTCAGGCCACTATACTGTAGTACCAGTCCAGCAGTGGAAATGCCCAGTCAATACAACAAAGCACAATGGTGGAGGAAGTCAATGGTGTGAAAAAAGGTATTCTAGAGTCTGGTTTTGTAAAGTCATGTTTTGACCTTCTTTTTAAATTATAAGAAACTATATAATTTAGACAGAAACAACCTTCTTCAAACATGATCAGAACAGATCGGGGAGAGCAAGTCTGCTGCCCGGTGGAGTTTGTGAGAACTTGTCCCATGCAGCATATCTTAGCGAGGGCTAATACTTTAGATTGCCATCATATCTCTAATAATGTCATGTCACTTAATTAGACATACTATTACCCTTGAGATACAGTATGTCCGCTACAAGTACAGTTGTAAAACACCCAATAAAAAGCGTGGATTTGTCTCGTGAATGTTATGTAATGCTACCTTGCCAGAGCTGAGGCTGTCGACTGGCAGGAGGACTGTTATCTTGACTTATTATTAATTCTCTGATCCATGATCCCTATAACAGTTTTTTATAACAGAGTTTTTCCTCTTCTGATTTAAGGTGGGCTGATTTGCCTGACTTCAATGCCTGTTTGAAAAACCTGACTGAAAGGAGCCTCCTGGACTTTATACCTAATGTTTGAAAATTGAGTCTTGATTCATTAATAAATGATTACAAGCTGAACCTCTAGACTATGGTGGCCCACCATAGTCTAACCATAATTTGTTAATTTTGCTCTCAAAGTGCATCAGATGTGTTTAACTTTAAAATCGACACAACTTTCTCGTAGGATGCATGCCCTCGGACCCGCTCCCTATAGGGTCCGAGGTCCACCCACCACAGTCTCACCAATCCCGGGGGAAACACTGAACATTCACTAGTTTTGAATGTATGCTGAGTATAATAACAATCCTTCCTTAAACTCTAGAACAATCTGCATGGCATGTGAATGAATTTATTTCTTTATGGCTTTGAGAAGTTGTAAATCTGATGACTGAAGCCGGTAGACTTTGTGACACTAATTATGGAAGTATATTATGTTTTACAACTATATATTGGTGAAATACAATAAAAGGACAGAGCATTTTGGTTTCCAAGTCCCTTTAAAGCAGTACAGTTCAAGCGTTTTCAAAGCAATAATCAAAGTAGCAAACAGTAACCAACATATACACAACAAAATAATATGTTTAGACGGATGAAAGGAAAGATCTCATAAATGCTGTACTACAGAACAAAAAGGTGGATGAAGACTCTTCTGACATATGGAGCTTATTATGCATCCATATACAATAACTACTGCTTTAAATGAAAAAAAGTATTACAAAGAATAAATGGAAAATATAGTGTATAGAAAACTATAGTCTAATGTTATTTTGTGTCATCACAGGAGATCTACTGTATCTCTTCATTCAGCCAGAGACCTTTGGCTTTAAGTAGCCTGATATCAGACTGAATTGTCAACTCGTTACACTCATTTCAGAAGCAGCCAAAACTCAACTCCGTGGAGTGGATGGATTCAAAGGTCTGGATCCAGGCCGTGGAGTGGACGGATTCAAAGGTCTGGACCCAGGCCATGGAGTGGACGGATTCAAAGGTCTGGACCCAGGCAAGGCTTAAAATAGAAGGATTGAAAATGAGTATCTCATAAGACCAGCTTGATGCTGTTTCCCCCTTGGACTGATTCCTGATTTTTTTTTTTTTACAGTTTTCAGAACATGAAAACAGAACATAAACATAAAAACAAAAACAGGCTCATACACAGGAAAAAGGAAAAACATATACTACATTGTCAAAGTAACGACTCGGCTACCAGCAGCGTAGTGCTCATGTGCTTATGAGAGATGCTACCAGCAGCAGTAATGCTCATGTGTTTATGAGAGATGCTACCAGCAGCATAGTGTGCTCATGTGCTTATGAGAGATGCTACCAGCAGGGTAATGCTCATGTGCTTATGAGAGATGCTACCAGCAGCAGTAGTGTGCTCATGTGCTTATGAGAGATGCTACCAGCAGCAGTAGTGTGCTCATGTGCTTATGAGAGATGCTACCAGCAGCATAGTGTGCTCATGTGCTTATGAGAGATGCTACCAGCAGCATAGTGCTCATGTGCTTATGAGAGACGTTCTGCACAGGATCACATGCAAGGGGTCCATGAGAGGTCAGCCGGGCGAGTCACTCGTCACCCCTGACTACGTCAAAGTAGGCCAGAAATGGCTCCCAAATAGTGGAAAATTTCCCAAGTGAGTTGGTCCAACAGGAACCTGAGTCTCTCCATATGCACAACTGAGACCATGTCCATCAGCCACAACTGAAAGGAAGGAGGAGAGGGAGACTTCCACTCCTTCAGAATGAGTCTCTTGGCGACAGTCGTCCCCAGCTTCAGAGGCTGTTGCACAGCTGTAGGGAGGAGCAGTGAGGATTCCGAGCAGCCGAAGATGGTGAGTTCCGCCTCCGGTTGAAGGGTTATTTTATAGGCCTTAGAGTACCAATCAAATACTTTGGCCCAGAATCCGGATAGCAAAGGGCAAAACCAAAAAGCATGGGAGAGTGTGCCCTCTGACACCTGACACCTATCACATAATGGTGAGACAGAAGGGTAAATCCTGTGCAACCTATGTTTAGAATAATGAAGACGGTGAACGAGCTGGTGCCTGCTGTTAATTGAGTTGGACCACAGATAGACTCCTGTCCAATATGACTTCAGATAACTCAACACCATGTTCCTCCTGCCACACCTCTCTAACCCTCTCAGTGGGGGCCCTGATGCGGCCATCGAACAAAGATACAAATCTAGAAATAAGATGCCTCGAGTGTGAGGGGCTTAACAAAACGTTAAAAAAATAAGCGTGTTCATCTGGGAGAACTTCAAAGTCACGAATCTTAAATCGGACGTAATGTCTAATTTGTATGTATTTGTACAAATGTGTTTGCCGCGTGACGCGGTTCGCGAGCTTAAAGGGATACACACACAAATGCTGCATCAGGTATCAATGGGTTAAATAAGAACTGTGTTCCAAATAATTGTGGAATTTTGTTAGGTGTCTCTTGATCATTGCTTGTCACAAAACTGTTTTCACTGCTGGCTAGTCTGATCTGTAAATTTGCACTTGCTGTCTAGATTAGTTTCTCTGATTGTTTCAATTTTACAAACTATTTTATGGAGAATTATGTGTATTTAAACCAAACTCGCTGGGTTCTATAACACATTTCCATGTGTGGAAATAGAGGTTACTAGATGGGACTTGTGACACAGTTAGCTCGTGGCTAATGGTTAATGCTAATGCATAATGCTCAAAAGGTGAGATTTGCTTCAATTTTACAAACTGTATTTGGGTGGGGGAATTATTAATTAATTAATCATTAATTGGTGGGTTAGTATGTTTATTCAGTTTTTAGTTAGCAGAGGGACAAACAGTCAGTGTTGAATGGGATAACAGAATATGCCCTCTGTCCCCAGTCGGAAATAGGCTGTTTTAAAACTAGATAGGACTTTTGGCGCAATTTATCTTGTGGCTAAGAGTGAAAAGATACATGACTAGATATGGCTTGTGGTAACATACAGTCTATGGTGGTAACATTAGCTCTTACTGCTAAAGATAAGCTAAGCAAGCTAAAACACAGCTTGCTGCTCAAACAGTTTTTCTTTTGGTTCTTCTCATAACAGTTAACTTATTCAATAAAATATGTATTGTATATGTCTGTATACATGACATTGTCACATACAGTTAGTGAGGTTTATTAAGTAGTGATTAGTTAACTTCTAATTAGCTCATGTCAGCCAGCAAGGGTAGCTCTTGGTGTTAGTCCTGGTCCACCATCAAGTAACATTCATCCAGGGACATCATTAGATGTTAGTCCAGGTCCACCATCAAGTCACATTCATCTAGGGCCACCATTGAGTATTAGTCCAGGTCCACCTTCAAGTACAGTCATCCAGGACCATCGTTAGGTGTTAGTCCAGGTCCACCTTCAAGTACATTCATCCAGGGCCACCGTTGAGTGTTAGTCCAGGTCCACCTTCAAGTCACATTCATCCAGGGCCATCATTAGATGTTAGTCCAGGCCCACCTTCAAGTACAGTCATCCGGGGCTATCATTAAGTGTTAGTCCAGGTCCACCTTCAAGTACAGTCATCCAGGGCCATCATTAGATGTTAGTCCAGGTCCACCTTCAAGTCACATTCATCCAGGGTCACCATTAAGTATTAGTCCAGGTCCACCTTCAAGTACAGTCATCCAGGACCATCATTAGCTGTTAGTCCAGGTCCACCTTCAAGGCACATTCATCCAGGGCCACCATTGAGTGTTAGTCCAGGACAGGTCCACCTTCAAGTCACATTCATCCAGGGCCATCATTAGATGTTAGTCCAGGCCCACCTTCAAGTACAGTCATCCAGGACCATCATTAAGTGTTAGTCCAGGTCCATCATCAAGGCACATTCATCCAGGGCCATCGTTAGATGTTAGTCCAGGTCCACCATCAAGTAACATTCACCCAGGGCCACCATTGAGTGTTAGTCCAGGTCCACCTTCAAGGCACATTCCAACATGTCTTACTTCATTTTTGACTGACTGCCTTCCTTCCTGGTCTTCATAAATTTGTACTTTCCCTGGTGGGCTCGCTGTGTCTTTCAGTTGTTTATTCTTCTTCTATTTTAGGGAGGAAAGAGAAACCTGCCACAGGTGGTCTTAGATCGGCCCCCAAAAAGAAGAAGACAAAAGTCAGTGTCTTCAGTTGCCTAAGTGAGGCAGAGGTGCTGGAGTTGGCAGAGGGCTTTGTGGGGTGCCTCGCTCGAAAAAGAATAACGTTTCGGTCTTTTTCTTTGACTTATTAAACTTTTAATTGCATGTGGAGACAGTGTGTGGGAGTTTATTCTTGTACTGTGTCGGGTTTTGCCCTTCTCCGACGCACCTGTTGAGCCTAGGTGTGCAAAAGCTTTTTTCCTTCTGGTTTACCAGGCTAAAATGCTGGCATTACAGCAGCAACATGTGTTGACACACCTTCCGTTCCTTTCATAATGACTCAATATTCTTCTGGCCACCATCATCTTTTGGTTGCACATGTCTTGGCTAACTAGTTGCTATTTGCTACATAATAAATGAATAAATTACATTTAAACTGGCTTGAAATTATTTGACTGCACCCTATAGGCTAGTGTAGAATTTCTGGGAATAGAATTGGCATTTTGTGGCTTTTAATCAAATGGCCTTTTGACTCCGTTACAAAATTCAAGAATAGTTTCTTTCATGTGAAGCCTCTAGTGTCTAGTCTTTGTTGTTGAATCCAATGTTCACTACTTCACGGTATTAATGGTGCGTTCCTTTATCGCAAAAGAACTGGGATGTGGAGGCTAAATTACGTCACATCCGTTTTGTTAGCATTCCATTTGCAGAAAAGTTGAGCTGGTAAGTTCACTGTTTGTTCACTGGTCAGATCCACTCGCTAGCCAGGCTAGCCATTGTTAGCAATAACAGATAACAAGGCATTTCATGGCATTTTGCGCTTTTGCATTTTGCACACACAGATAGAAGTAGGCCGTGCTGTGTGTACAGCTGATTTAATGAGACACAAACAAGACAGAACTGCTAAATAGCATTTATACGATTATAACTACTGTTGTTGCGCGGATCAGCCATCTTGGATTTTTTACGTCGGGGCTGCTGAGGCTCCTACCAGTTTGGAATGGGAAATACCAGCTCTAGTGACGTCACGTACCAGCTCATCAACTTTGAACCGGTAAGATTACCAGTTCCCAGTTATAAAGAACTGGGCGGCTTTAGCTCAGGAGGTAGAGCGGGTCGGCCAATGACGCAAGGGTTGGCGGTTCGATCCCCGCTCCCTCCCAGCTGCTGTCGTTGTGTCCTTGGGCAAAACACTTAACCCTCCTTGCTCCCGATGGTGTGTAGGCACCCTGCGTGGCAGCCTGCCGCCATCGGTGTATGAATGGGTGAATGTAGACTACCTACTGATTGTAAAGCGCTTTGGATAAAAGCGCTATATAAATGCAGGCCATTTACCATTTACCATAAAGGAATGCACGATAAGGCCCCTAAGTGGCTGCCTATCATTTCCCGGCCTCTGCTGGCTGTGCGTGTTCATGTTCACCTGAACTTTGGTTACACCTGAAATAGCTCTGTCCCTTCAGGTGTAGTAAACCTGTCTATTGTTTCTCTCTGTCCGTCAATCCCTCCCTCTTTCTCTCTCACTTTTATACTGTTAGCCCTCTCTGTGAAGAATCCGGCTCTCTTTGGTGTTGAGTTAATGTTTGATCTAGCGGAGATATCAAGAGTCAATTTCGTTTTATTATCCTCATTATCTCACTGGTTCCTTGTTAAGCTCTCTGCTCTCTTGGAATGCATTATCTTCTGCTCACTTGTGAGTGACTTGGGCCCAGGTGCTTTGCTCTACCTATATGTCTGTTTCACCTCTGGGCTTTGGACTGGATTGCCCCGTTGGCTGTGAGATTGTTGGATATTGGTCTCTGGGTTTACCTGCCTGTCTTGCGAGACAGAGATCATGGCTCCTCGGTGGCTGGGGTGGATGTGGTATCACAGAAACTATTTGATCATCTTCATCACGCCAGTCGTCCTCCTCCTCCTGCCGCTCCTCTCCCCTTCCTCGGTAAGTGTGTAAAGGTGAGGCAAATAGTGGAGTTAAAGTTTTAACTGAGTCATTTTCCCTCTGTGTGAGTGTTCTGATTAAAAGATCGAAAAAATAATATACAACAAAACATGTTTTCACCAGTGCAGTTTGGTGTATCTGCAGTCTAGTAACTTGTATTTTTATGATATCCAAGGCAAGGACCAACACTAAAGGCAATTGCACATCTGTAAATGGAGTACACTTATGGAACAACCTCGACAAAGAATTAAAAACATGCACTTCTGTCACCAAATTTAAAAAGATGTTTAAAACTCAGGTACTCAATAAATATAAAACATTATGATAAACTAATCCAACCACCAATACAATCGAAGACAATATTGTATAATGATTAACCAAAACCAAATAAAATAAACAAGGACCAATGCATTTGTTACTAACCTGTAACAACAACTGCATTGACTTGTCTAATATGGTGTATATATGGTATTTTGTATGTATATATACAGTATATGAAAAAATTAATGTATATATGTATGTATTATATACAAACACGATCATTTGTAAATTTCTTTCTAAAATTCTGTCTGCAGTTTAGTTAAATACCATGATTGAAACTGCGTTAACTTGTTTTGTTTTTGTAATTTTCTTTTATTTACTTAGGGTAGGCAAAATAAGCTGCAGTTTCAGCCTACACCTTTTCGGCCCTTTTTGCCACAACTCATTGTATGTGTGTATTGTCATGTTTTGTTGAATGGACCGAAATAACCTAACTTGTAACTTGTAGTACCACTTTTATACTGACGGCAAGGTTTGGACCAGGGTTACTTTAGCCATGTTCAACCCTTCTTTTGTCAATTCACACCAAGTCAGTCAATACGGGTGAATCCCTGGTCATGACAATTCAGACCCGACCCAGGTCACACCCTGGGACAGATGCATAGAGTCCCAGAGGAATAAGTCCAGAAGACCTTGGATGTTAGCACTTCCAGCTCCTATGAAAAAGTCAAAATGGGATTTTTGTATGGGGATTTTGGTTCATGCTGGAAAAAAAGGTATTTGAAAATTGTGTTCAGCATGATAATCTTGACAAATGAGACCACTTTTATGATTTTCAAAGTGCAAATTAGTTTTTCTTAAC
Source organism: Poromitra crassiceps (assembly GCF_964638095.1). Taxonomy (NCBI): domain Eukaryota; kingdom Metazoa; phylum Chordata; class Actinopteri; order Beryciformes; family Melamphaidae; genus Poromitra; species Poromitra crassiceps. The sequence continues at coordinate 72,701,922 of NC_139623.1, read as the reverse complement.
ACGATTTTCAGAAAACACTGAAATGACACAAGTCATAAAGGTCCTCATTTATGAAGATTATCTTGCTGAACACAAAGTTTGACATTCATAAACCTTTGTTAACCACATACCTTATTTCATGCATTTAACCAAAATTACCATACAAAAATCCTGGGTGGTGTCATTCACACTTAAATTAACCCTAGTCCGATCCTGGTCCGACCCGTCTCTTGAGGTGGGTCGCCATCCCGGTTGAGCAACCAGGCTTTATCCCTTTCATACCTCAAATCAACCTGGGAATATTTCTGGTTGGACCCTTTGTGTGAAAGGGGTATAAAACGGATACTAATATATGCACTTGCAGGCACAGACTGCATAATCGGGCACGTCGGGCTGATGCCCGGTGGCCTGGCCTGGCCTCCAAAAAAAAGAAAAGAAAGGTGTGTGTGCCCGCAGTCAGGCCACTCACTGAACAGCAGGCCAGGTGCCGCCTACTGGTTTACTAGTGGTTTTATTACTTTATTAGTTAGTCTGAAGTAATAATTACACCTCAGGGTTAAAGTGGGTGCATCTCATTGTAAAATTGGACTCAGAAGCTCGGAACCATAGACACCATGATGTCACTCATTCATTTCTGGACTCTTGTGTTGGAGCCTTGAGTTTTGCATTGCTCAACACTTGGCTATAGGCTATAGAGACTAAAACCATTGTTGGCCTAATTTTTCAGAAACAAAGGTTGGAGCTTGAGCAGAACACACCATGTCTGTAATGTTAGGGGCTTGCTTAAACAGGAAGATGTTTAATGAAACTGAGAATATGTCAATGTTTATTATTATTGTTATTGTTATGACGTGTAGTTCTTAAGCCTGTGGAGAATAACGCAGTATGCACGATCTGATCACTCTTTCTTAAATAAAGTTTGCTGTGAAGCGTTTGTACAGAGGCATGTTTTTGGTTTTACTTCTTCATATTATACTTGCAGTTATCTAGGCAATGTTGATGTTTCTATTAGTGAACAAATAGGTAACATGTATCATCGCGTTAGCATTATATTCACTAAATCAGCGCGCGCGTTGGACCGTATCGGCCTGGCCTGCTCGGTATCTAATGCCCGGCCTGAATTATGATCCCAGTCCGCCCCTGTGCACTTGTGATCTGATGAGTTTGAATTTGACTCTTTGTGCCATCACATCTTTCTACTTGTGCCATCTTTCTGCACTGTGAGTGCAACAGGAAGATGAGTCTGTAAGCAGCGCCAGCGTTTTCGGGCCCCATGAAAGGATACCATATTGGGCCCACTGCGGACAATTTTAGCCATTTGAAGCCTGATTTAGAGGAATATCTCATTTTAAATTAATATTCAGATTAGACTATTGTAATGTCATTATTTGCCCTTTCTCACTCACCTCCATATATATATACCAGCTCTTCTTGCCCTGTTGAATCATCATGCTCTCTCTCTCTCTCTCTCTCTCTCTCTCTCTCTCTCTCTCTCTCTCTCTCTCTCTCTCTCTCTCTCTCTCTCTCTCTCTCTCTCTCCCAGAGTGAACAAAGAAATACTATCAGTAAACTAATGACTTAGAAAGAATATTGATACACATATTATATGGAGTCCAACAGGAGTCTATTATTATAGACTGTTGTAGGCCAGGGACAACTGATTTAGTATGCCTTCAACTTGCATACAAAAAAAAATACAAAACAATCCCTGCATTGATTAAATATTGGCTAGAAGAGGAGTGAAATGTAAACACTCAGAATCTTCTGTGAAGTAACAGCCTATTTCACTATGGACTAATTTCCAGTAGGCTATACAAAAGTTGACTAACATTCATTAGGACAGTTTTATGGTTAGGACAAGACAAGAGTGTCATTATAAACTCTCAGACCCTGTAAGTCCACTGAGTAGGAAATTATTATGTAGATACTATACTATACTATACTATGCTATGCTATGCTATGCTATGCTATGCTATGCTATGCTATGCTATACTATACTATACTATACTATGCTGTGCTATGCTCTGCTATGCTATGCTATACTACTGCCACGGCTGCCAGGAGGTAGAGTGGGTTGTCCACCAATCAGGTGGTTCAATCCCTGGCTCCTCCAGTCCGCATGTCGAAGTGTCCTTGGCCAAGACACTGAACCCCAAATTGCTGCCGATGGCTGTGCTAGTACCCTGCGTGGCAGCTCTGTGTGTGCATGGGTGAATGTAGGCACATTGTAAAGCGCTTTGGATAAAAGCGCTATATAAATGTAGTCCTTTTTACCATTTACCATCACAGGAAAAATTTAAATAAAAGGCTTCTTGGAGATTAATATCACAGCATCATGTTTTAACATACATTGTCTTTAATATCACAATCAAATTCATTCATATCCATAATGTTTATTACTCTTATGGAGCACAGGAAAGTTTTGGAGAGTAGATGGAGAACGGAGATGTCATGTCAGATCCAAAGAGATTGCAAACTGGTTTGTAACTAATTAAATTACTACTTATTTTTCATTCTCAGGCTTTCATATATTTCTGCTTACTTGTAAAGTGGAAAGCCCTCCTTCTTATGAACAAAATAAGGTATAGCACTCCATAGTTTTGTAGAAATGTGATAGAGACAGACAGTCGGCATGTTTGGGAACGCCCACAAAATGTTAAACGGCTGGCGCGCGAGTGGGGTAAAACCGCCGATATATCTCATGGGCTGACTCACCAAAAGACGGTGCTGCGGCTCTAAACTACATGTTTGGGGGTTCTAGAGCAGAACACAAGACGTCTGCTTAGATGTGCGTTTACTGCGGTGGTTAAATCCCCGATCGTGTCTGCCTGGGCTGGGCTATCAGCTAAATTCTCACTTTGCTGAATGGATAGAACGGTGGAATTTACCCCACCCTGACCCCGCCCCCAGACTAACCCAGCGTCTATTGTGGGCGTTCCTAGAGCCTGTATGGGCGTTCCCAGACATGCGGACTGTCTCTGTTATCTAAACAGCTGTTCTAATCATTCTGATTGTGATTCCATAGCGCAAACGTTACACGCAGGGAAACCGCATCAAACTATTTAGAAATACTCGGGCGGGGGAGGGGATGCCTATCTAAAATACCTTAATGTCAATGTCAACTTTGACCATTTCATTTGTTTAATTGGCTCTCTTGCCTTATTTAGACATGATGATGCTGCTGCCATGATCTCACTCACTGCGATCTCACTCACTGCCAGGGCAGGCAGTTCTGCGGTGGTTTGGGGGCGGACTTGAGGCAGGACTGAACCATTTTATGAAAATCGAAGGGGGATGATTTTTTTTTGCCAAAATACAATAAGAATAAAAATAAACCATTAGTTTCATTAGTACATTGTGAATAAAGAATAGATGAATGATAATAGGTTAATAATTTATTACTGCAAAAAATTCCAGAGTCTTCAATTTTTTTTAGGGCCCCTGTCAGTCAAGGGCCCTTGGAATCATCCACTCCCCCCCCCCCCCCCCCCCCCACTTAAAGCGCCCCTGTCTCTAAGGCTCCCAACATAATCACTGGAAGAAAATTGACCGAATAACCTCTGACCTCCACCAGATTTCCCCCATGCTGTCATGGAACATAGGGTTTAAATGCTGCAAATATAGACCACCTAAAATGTGTGTGTGTTCATTGGCAGATGTGTAGATAATTATGCATAATTTTACTGAACAGGTTTTTATATTTGTAGAGCTTTCTTGATGAGATTTTCAAATGTCTTATTGGCACTACTGGACATATTTACGCCATTGTTTTAAGCTTTGAGAGCAACAAAGGAGATGATGTGCAAGACTGGTCTGCTAGCTGTTCCTAGAAAACAAAACATGGTGCTACACATAGCTTGCAAAAAAACTTCCAGAAGATCTTACTGTAGATCTGCTCCAACTCTGGCTACCTCTAAACAACACTTTTATGTTTAGCTCTGCCTTTAATTGACACATAGATATTGCTTCCTTGGTTCTTTCATAAGCTAATGAGGAAAAACCTTATTTGTAAATTACCTTAATACTTTCTAATCAAAATGTGGTATTATAATAATACGTTATCATTATTTTATTCTTATTGTAATGTCCATACATACTGTATAACAGCCCATTCCATGTACTATTAGATAATGAATGTGTGTTACAATCATTTAAATGAAGATGTAGTAATGTTTTACATATTTTGACCGTTTAAAACTGTTAGTGCCACAAAGCTGTGTGACTGCCCGGCACATGCGTGGCAATGGAAAGTTTCATCTCTGTGACTCACTTGCGTCCGTACACTGAGGACCGTAAAGATTTATCTTGAAAGACAAGAGCATAACAAAATGTTTGTTTTTATGATCAAGGGTTACTGATATATCTGCATGTGTACAGTGTTATAGTCTTTTCAAGAGATAAGATACAGTAGTTAGTTAGAATGTCTGTGTGTGGCCTTTTGTGTGTGTGTGTGTGTGTGTGTGTGTGTGTGTGTGTGTGTGTGTGTGTCACTTGATCGCTTCATTCACTTTGCTGTACACTTGAATCACTTTACCTTGAATCTCACACACACACACACACACACGCACACGCACGCACGCACGCATGCACGCACGCTTTGCTTATACAGATTGATATACACCTGTGCAATATCTGACCTATAGCCTTGTTTACAATCTAGTGTGGTTTGCATTTAGGTATTACAATTATTTTGTATTGTATTCCTTCTTATAGGCCTACATATTATAGGGTCACTCTACATCACACCAAATCAGTCACATGTAGCACTGGCCCGTTTGTGTAGAAACGTGATATGATTTATTTATTTTTAATTGTGGCTGTTTTGGGATTTCACCCGATTTTAGCCAAATAAAGCCTTGGCTTTCATTCTATGTAAAGATTATTGCGAAATTCAAACGATAAATATAGTTTTGAAGCTCATACATGTAGAGTGACAAGCAGAACTAGCTTCCTTTGTCAATCTTTTTCTCAAAAACAAGTACAAAGATAATATCACCAGAAAGCTTACATTCTCCGCTTTCCAACAGTGTGTAAAACTCAAAATGTGTTTCGGGGTCAATGTGACTGATTTTGATAGAGCAGGTCACATCATGTAAATAGCAGTTAACTTGCTTTATACCTTTGATCGCTGTCGTTTTAGCTCGTATGCATATCTTTTCTTTTTCCTGTGTAAGTACACTGAGAGCAACGAATAGCGGAGTCAAATTCCCTGTATGGCCAATAAAGCTGATTCTGTGTGCATTTCAGGACTCTCATTTAGAGAATTTGGTCTGTGTGTGTGTGTGTGTGTGTGTGTGTGTGTGTGTGTGTGTGTGTGTGTGTGTGTGTGTGTGTGTGTGTGTGTGTGTGTGTGTGGGTGTGTGTGTGTGTGGGTGCGTGTATTTGTGTTCTACAGGAGGCGAAATGCGGCTTTGCTATCATCCTCATGGCCTTGTACTGGTGTACGGAGTGCATGCCGCTTGCTGTGACGGCCCTGCTTCCCGTCGTCCTCTTCCCCATGATGGGCATCATGGAGGCCGGAGCGGTACAGTCATCATCCACACTTACAATATAATACAACACTAGGGCTGGGTATTGGTTCAAATGTCAACAATCGATTCGATTCCGATTCACAAGGTTCCGAATCGATTAATCCCGATTCCATTCGATTCGATTCCGATTCCGATTCCGATTCGATTAATTTCAATATCGATTTGGTTAGTGATACTAAAACATGTTTTTTGAGCTGTAACCTGAATTACATGATTGTCCAGTTATGTAACACAGGGGTTCCCAACCTTTTTTGCGCCAAGGACGGTAGATACATAAGAAAAAAAAGTTGCAGACCAGTTGTCAATTTGAATGGTTTTAGTTACACATATATTTACTCACCAGGTGGTGACAAAGGGTAAATAACAGCCTTTTTTCAATAAAGACGCTTTCACAATTATGCACAGTGATTTGATTTCAGCCTATATAATTTCTAAAAGTAGATATTAATGATCAAACATTTCCATTTATGTAGCCTACAGTATTTGTTTTTGTTTCAACTACAAACATAAATAAACGTCAACTTGAAACTATATGTTTCAACTACCACACACAGCCTATAATATTATAGCCTATGTTTATTAAAAAAATAAAAAATAAAAATAAAAAAAAATAAAAAAAATCTCTGGACATATGAATCGATATCAAAGATTTCAAATAAAAATCGATAAAAAATTGGAGAATCGATTTTTTTTAACCCAGCCCTATACAACACAATTATAAAGTGGGTCAGTTGCATTACAGCAAGCCTGGAGCCAGTAGGGGGGTCAGTGCCTTGGTGAAAGATACTATAGTAGGGTGAATGTTTGAAGAATAGAATAGAATCAAATGGAATTGAATAGAATTGAATAGAATAGAAAGTGGAGTTTGTTAATGTACTGATGCAGGGCCACTGGAAGTCATTTTAAGCAGGGGGTGCTGCAAGAAAGGGACTTTTGGCACCGGCCATCAGGGTATCGCCGTTTTTGTGTGTGTGGACATTGGATGTTTTTTAGCCATATTTAAAGGAATATCTCTTTATTTTTTTTTATTTTTTTTTAATGGACCAAATTTACGATACTTTATTGTCACACAATCGTGCATCACAGCAGCTCCATTTACAACATCACAGAAAAGACAAACATTAAAAACAGCACACAAGCATACATGCATACATTCAACATGACATTACAATCAGAGAAGAGAACACTCACCGCGTCTGGGATTAAGTTGTTTGTTTAGGTTTAGGATTGACTGGTGCACTTCATAGATTTGTCAACAGTGGATGTGTGCTGGGCAGGCAGTCACTGAATAGGGATCAGATGATATTGTTCACAGTAGGAGCAGAGCGAAGAGGAAGCCATGGTCTAACATAGTGACTAACTGGGATGTGCGAGGAAACGGGGCAGTCTGTATGTCCATGGACAGTCATCTCCTCCCTCACCAATCATTAGGTCATGCACCAACAACGCATGTTGCAGAGTTTCTCGAGCCTCGACCCCTCCCTGTCCCTCTTTGTCCCTCCTTGTCCCCTTAACCCATGGCAGTGTGGATATACTGATCCCCAGCTGCTGCATGTGCACTGACAGACATGCTTGTCGGAATATCTCATTTTAAATTAACATTAGGATTATACTGTTGTGATGTCATTATTCAGTATTTTCACCTTTTCTCACTCACTTTCATGTCACCACCTGCTCTCCCTTTAGGTCGTTTTACACTACAACAGACAGCAACACAGGCAGAAACACTGAATTTATTATATTTTATTATCTTATTATAAACCAAACATCAAAAATAACATCTCCACCCTCTTTGCTTGGCTCATATTCTTCAACTAAACCCTAAATATCGCAGTATAAAACACATTTTAATCATACATTTTTTATTGACACTGCAATTCCAATACAAAACAGCAGAGTGTACTGCAGCACCTGCAGCACCCCTACTTCCCGCAGCCCTGTACTGATGATACACTTTGCATACAGAAAGTACTGATTCACCCGTCTTAAAGACGCAGTGTACCCTCGATGACCCGGACAACACTTTTATGGCTCATAAAACCAATTGGCTGTAACAATGTTTATGTATGGGGGCAGCAGGTTCACAAGTCACTTGGGTGGGTCAAGACCACCTGATAGAATACTGTGTATTTTGTGCAAAATTCTGTGTACTCACAGTAAAGTGTGTGTTTATCTCTCTCTCTGTGTGTGTGTGTGTGTGTGTGTGTGTGTGTGTGTGTGTGTGTGTGTGTGTGTGTGTGTGTGTGTGTGTGTGTGTGTTATCTGTTTCAGGTGTGCGTGGAGTATCTGAAGGACTCTAACATGCTCTTTATTGGTGGCCTGTTGGTGGCCATTGCAGTGGAGCACTGGAACCTCCATAAACGCATCGCCCTGCGAGTGTTGCTGCTTGTCGGTGTGCGTCCCGCCCTGTAAGAGCAGTCCTGATCAGATAGCAAAGGAGCTGTGGCATGAATAACCAAGGAAAAAGAAAGTCACATTTGTATGCCTCCACCGGTGATAACCGTGGCCGGAGGAATTATATTTTCGGGTTGTCCATCCATTCCATGCTTGTTAAAGGAACACTCCGCCCATTTTCAACCAGCTTTGTATCATTAGAACATCAGTAGTATATCAGAAAACTGTAAACGGTTTTGAAGTCTGTCATTTAATTTGACAGTTATTGCATCAGTGGTCCACACTAACTCAAATTAATAACTCATTAACTCAAATCAACTCTCAATAACTGTCAAACTATTCATCATTCATCTAGTTTGACAGTTATTGAGAGTTGATTTGAGTTAATGAGTTATTAATTTGAGTTAGTGTGGACCAGTGATGTCACTGGTCCACACTTTAACACTCAATAACTGTCAAATTAAATGACAGACTTCAAAACCGTTTACAGTTTTCTGATATACTACTGATGTTCTAATGATACAAAGCTGGTTGAAAATGGGCAGAGTGTTCCTTTAACACGATAGCTCAGGAACGCCTTGAGGGAATTTCTTCCAAATCTGGCTCAAACAACCAGTTGGACTCAAGGATGAACTGATTCGATTTTGGTGGTCAAAGTTCAAGGTCACTGTGACCTCACGACCACCTGTTCCATGCTCGTTAAAAATATCTCAGGAATGCCTGAGAGGGAATTTCTTCAAATTTGCCTCAAACATCCACATGGATTCTACGATGAACTGATATCAAAGCTGGTGGGCTTTATGGAAAGAGCATGACTCGAACATGACCGTGGTCGTTCAGTGGCATTTTATTGCCACACAACTAGCATTAGCTCACAGCTAACAGCTAGCTATGTTCCATGCTCCTAGCACCTAGTGCGAGTGCATGTATTTACATAGGGGGGACGCGCATGTAGCCTCCAGGGGGGTGGATTTGCGCGAAACACCCCGCAGAGACACCCGGAAGTCAGGTGTTTGTTGTCATCGTGACGTCACGCTGATCCCTCGTATAACACATTTTCCCTCTGGTGTGACAAACTCTGGCTAATCCTGACGTGTTCCTCCCCCAAATCGAGCGTGTTCTGGCGCTGCGCGAGTGGGCCCCGCAAAGAACCGTGGAACAGACTGCCTCTGCGCGTACTGTAGTGCTGTTTGAAAGCCGAGGCAAATGTGTCTGCCGGCTTGGAATGTCCGAGGGTCCGGGGTAAGACCTGCGGACGTTAACATTATTCCTGGAATTGCAGTTCAACGAACCATGTCCTATGCATTCTACATTAAATAAAGACATTACCGTTTGTTTTAATTTGTATGTTAGATACTTATTGGCCAAGTATATTAACATTTATTGGCTTAGAAAAGTCAGCCGATGTAGGCACTAGGCGACCATCTTTCCTGCAGAATTCTCTTCTCGAAATGAAGATTGATTGACAGGTGCCATGTCGTGATATGATTGGTTGAAATGGGGTAGAAATTGTATAGTTCTTTGTTACGTCACCCTACTGTAGATTACAGTACAGTTATGAATAAAATCCTGAAAAAAGAACCTTTGATTGAAAAAGTGTGAAAAACTAAAGAAATTAGATTTTTGTGAATTTTGTTGCATACATTATTAAATAGGTGCACTGAATACCCAAGTATGTGAACTAAAAAAAAAAAAAAAAAAATGGGGGTTCAGCTCTTCTTGAACTCTTTCGCCTTTCATCATCATCACTTAGGCTACTGTCCCCCTCATCCCCTCCACCCAGGTTAATGATGGGGTTCATGATTGTCTCGTCCTTCCTGTCGATGTGGATCAGCAACACGGCGACCACAGCCATGATGCTGCCAATCGCCTCGGCCGTGCTGCAGCAGCTGAGTGACACCGAGGCCCGGGCCGATGAGCGCGAGCTGGATGCCGCAGTGCAGGACAACCACGCCTTCGAGCTCGAGACCAAACAAACCAAACAGGAAGTGACAGGCGACAAACCGCAAGTCAACAAGACTCAAGTCGGTCAGTAGGCTATGAACTGAGCAATGAACAAATTCTCATTTGCAATGGCTTTTGAGAGGATGGGCATTAATAAGAATAATAATATTCACAATAATAATAATAATGATAATAATAATAACTTTGTTGGCCCATGACCTGCTTTTCTGCCATGTTTTGTGTAAATCCATTCATAACTTTGTGAGATATCCTGCCTGCAGACAGACAGACAGACAGACAGACAGACAGACAGACAGACAGACAGACAGACAGACCGACAGACAGACAGACAGACATACAGACAGACAGACAGACAGACAGACAGTACAGCTGGGCTGAGTTGTAATCAGCGAAAGACAAGTGGACTATGAAAAGCCTCTGGGGAGACAGGTATTCCGAAGGTTACCTAAAGTTCATTGATCAATGTCTCTACAATATACAGCCATTTTGTCAGCAAGGACTTAGATGAATTAGACCTTGCTTTAACAGGTCTCATCATTTGTTTTTAATTTTATTATGTCAATCATTTTGATACAATAAGTATCAAGTTTTCCAAATGGTTATAGGACAAATCAGCGTGACTTCACTTGCCACCCAGAAATGCGGAACCCCGCAGCAGTTAACTAGTATGAGTTGTGCCAAACAAACGGTAATATCTCAAAAACTATACATCACATCGCGACATGCAAGATATGCATGTCGTGTTAAAGTTGTGTGAACTGTCGCAGTTTTTAAAATGTAAACGGTCAGCCGGCTAGAGTCAGACGCTCAATGTCAGACTCCATAGGGTTCCATTGCCGTTGCCATCCAGTGACGCGGTTTGTTTACCAAAATGCTGCTTGGCTGATCCCTCGTATAGGCCTAACTAATTTTGAAAGGATAGACAGACGATCACATGTAAAATGGCATAGCAGTGGCTGAACACAAAAGACCCTTTTCACAGCCACCATTTTGTGTCTAAAAGTCAGGATAAACACAGGTGCAACCAAATCACTAATTAGGGCCCCAGCACTGGAACACCTAAATGGACTGGAAGTTGGAAACCCTAATTAATGTTTTGATACACCTGGGTTTATCCTGCCTTGTAGACACAAAATAGCCACCGTAAAAAGGGTCTATTCAGCTCGCTCACTCACTCACTCACTCACTCACTCACTCACTCACTCACTCACTCACTCACTCACTCACTCACTCACTCACTCACTCACTCACTGTTATAGAATGGAATTTACCACTCCTCATCCGCAATATAATATAATTATTAAATATAATAATAACAGCTAATATAAACCAAATGATTTGAAACCAGGAGTCCAGGAAGTGTATTATAGAAGTACTGTATATTTAAAACCATACATTCTAAAATTCTGTTTTTTCAAGTGACATCTCACAAATGCATATTTGGACAGGCAGACACATAGGAGGAGATTTCTTCCCTTTGCTCTGGCCTTCAGAAACTCAGCATGACAATGACCATGAGACAGGAACGCTTGCTGATAACAGTCTCCCAGTCGGACTGCACTGACGCACACTCCAAACTATTCACACATTCATCTCCCCTCCTCTCTCTGTTTCTCTCTGCCTTCCTTTGCCTATAAAGCGTATGTCAAACTGTCAGTCATCACTGAATATTTGGACTCTGTACATTGATCAGATGGTACATTGAGATTCAGTCCTTCTCTAATGCAGTTTATAGGAGAATGTTATGGCTTTAAATAATACTTTTATAAGACATCTTTCTGGACTCCTGGTTTCAATTCATTTGGTTTATATAAGCTGTTATAATGATCATATAGCGGATGAGGAGTGGTAAATTCCATTCTATAACACTCAACACTCACTCACTCACACACACACACACACACACACACACACACACACACACACACACACACACACACACACACACACACACACACACACACACAGCACATTCTTATTACTAAGCAGAATACATTTAGTCAGGTCTCGTTCAGAGTTGGCATGGCGGGGTTTTCAGTGTAGTCCACTTCACTGATTAGAACTCTGCTTACCTGTGTGCTGCTCCCCTCTG